>NW_015386661.1:0-22159 GCF_001527695.2 Protobothrops mucrosquamatus | reverse complement strand
TTCAATTGCACTGATAATCAACAAGCATAGTATTGTGCTCAGACACTTCCAGTACAACTAAGATTCTTCAAGAAAATTCATCTTCTAAACCAGTGTTTTACAACCTTGGCAACTTTAAGATGTGTGGACTTCAACTCCCAGAATTCTCCAGCCAGTGTTGAAAAACATGTTCTAAACAAGGGGTGTCAAACTGCCAGCCCACTGGCTGTACGCGTCAAGTGGAAGCAACACCCACTCCATTGCCGGCAATGGCAAAACTGTCCGGATACATTGTGTGATGTCATGTGATGTTGCGAGTTTGACATGTCTGTTTTAAAGTGATATTTAGAAACAGTGCTTAAGAAATTGGCTCCTATTTTCTTCATCTAAATCTCTAAATCTCAAAATTAGGATTCTTTAGGAAAAGTAGAATGGGTTAAAATGACCTAAAATATATTTTGTTTAATGACACAGCTTATTAAGGAATTTGAGACACTTCAGAACTAACCCTTGCATTGAAATAAAGTTAGTACAATTAGGAAGAAGATCGAAGTTGTAATATAGTGATTATAAGACAAATGTCCCTGCAGTATAAACCTCTTCTATATTAAGCAAGGCATCATGAACCACAAAGTATAATTTTAAGAGAGTGAACAAAGATTTGTGAGCAATAAAACTTTTGTACCATATTCAAAGGGTTGATTTGCTTTACTGAATTTAATTATGTTTAGATTACAATATAATGTGTGGTTTTTTTACATCAACCTTAAGCTAATATATTGTTGGCACATAAAAGTGTTATTGGCATTTTTTTCTTCCCACGCATATATAGAATCTAATATATTTGATGTGTATGAGAATTCATTAAAAGGAGAGGAGCTTATTGTAAATAAATCAAAATTGTGGATAATCTGCAGGGGACATCAAGGGAGGCAAATGATGAAAGCAACTTCTCATGGACAAGTACCACGCCTTTCAGACATGCATGGTGATGTCATGCAGATAAATGGATGGAATTCAGCTTACGAGATGATGAGATGATGTTGCATATTTTATAAGAGGAATAATAATAATAATAATAATAATAATAATAATAATAATAATAATAATAATAATAATAATAATAATAATAATAGTAGTAGTAGTAATAATAAAGTTGAAAGGGACCTTGAAGGTCATTTAGTCCAATCCCCTGCTCAGGCAGGAAACCCTATACCATTTCAGACAAATGGCTGTCCAGTCTCTTCTTAAAAATTTCCAGTGTTGGAACACTCATCGCTTCTGGAGGCAGGTTGTTCCACTGGTTATTTGTTCCTGTCAGGAAGTTTTCTTTAGTTCTAGGTTGCTTCTCTCCTTGATTAGTTTCCATCCATTGCTTCTTGTCCTGCCTTCGGATGCTTTGGAGTAGATCCTGCAGAAGCCAAAGCTTCTACCTTCAGGCTTCTTCACTTCTTTTTCTAAAACTAGTCTACCCTTTATTGAAGTTATTTCTTTTTCAAAATATGTTGACCAAATATATTTCATTATTAAGTTCAAATTTAAAACTTTTGCATGTGTGTCTGTGTGTCTATCACCAATAGAAGAGAATACACAGAGTTTAGGGTTGAACTGCGGAGTCCTTGGTGCTCTCTGAACTTATTTGCTTGCAGATATTGCATTACCCAACTAGGGAACATCATTCAGCATTCTGTCTTGGCATTGCCTAGTTAAATCATGGAACATCTGCAAGAAAACATCCAAGCTCAAAGAGCAACAAAGAACTGTCATGGAATGAATCTTGATGTAAATTATTTGGGAATTATCCAAATAAATAAATAAATAAATAAATAAATAAATAAATAAATAAATAAATAAATAAATAAATAAATAAATAAATAAAATGATGATGATGATGATGATGATGATGATGATGATGATGATGATGATGATGATGATGTTAGCCAATATATGGCTATTTCATTTTAAAAACGAAAAAAGTATTTTGCAATATTTTCCTAAAGTTGAAGAATTCTCTTGTTTTGGGAAGCCCAAGTCTGTATTTCTTCAGACATTCAGTTTGTGATTTTCCAAGTCAACTGAGAAATTATCCCCCCCCCACACACACACACGGTATAACTCTCACACTTGCTTTCTGCTCCCATGCATAGTCCAGGGACACCTCCCAAGAATCATTCAGTCACAATTTCTATTTATTCAGAACTACAAACTGTCATTTAATTTGTATTAAAGATTAACTCCAGGATCAATTCTTAGAGTATAAAGGCAAATTATACTAGGATTCTTAAATAACCATTCAAAATATTAATGCAGAAGAGAGAAGGTAGGAGGAAGCAAGGCTCACTCTAATAAACAGCCTGTTAGAATTAGATCATTACACCTGAATCTTGGCATTTATAGGAAATAGAAGCTGAAGTTCAGTGCAGAACAATGGGGTACCAGAGGAAAGAAATCTTATTGAACATACTGTACTCTGCACTTTTAATACAATTCCTTTTTGACAGTTTTAATGATAGTAAACTGATTTACTGTAGTGGACTATTTACTTTCTATTGGAGAAAAGGTATGATGGATATGGCAGCCACAGTTTGTCAATGTTACTGAATGTGCTTTGAGTGATGTCTGATAATGAAATGTATTAAATGCAAAAAATATTGTCTAGATAATGCTTACACATCAGTCCTTTGTTTTTTGCTTATATTTTGCTTATATTTAGTTGACCCTAAAGGTATAGCCTGTAAATTAAATAAGTGTCTGCATATTTGGTCCAGAGGGGAGAGGTAGTGGTGGCAGTTGTGGATATTAACAATATAAGGCCAAATTAAATATGTAACTACTAAAGAAATATTCCAAAAGACTTTAATGCCCTGACTGGCCTAGAGAGGGGTTAATTTTCATTTGGGTTGCATGTAATATGAATTTTCATCTCTTAAGCTAATTACTGAATGAATATGAAGGGGGAATTGTTGTCAAGGATGAAGCTGGAGTAAAACTAAATAACACCTTCCCTACATATTAATCCTAGTACAAATAAACCCTACACAAATATTTTTAATCTCTATGTAGATTAATATTTAGCATTTATAACTTGACCTTCAGAAATAAACATCTGCAAAGCATTTCTCAGTAAATCAGATTCTGATAGCCTCAACCTGCTGGTCTTTAGAAAGACCCCAAAGACTTGGCTCTTTCCTTGATTCCTGGGTTTACATGATCCATTAGCATATGTTAGCATATATTATGTGAGTTATTGTTCCTGGTTCTAAATATCTTTATGCATTTTTATATGCAATTCTTTTTTTTTGGGGGGGGGCTTATGTGTGTATTTGAGTTTGATGTTTATAACTTATTAGTAGTCCAGAACACTGGACAAGTGGAAGACCATGTAAATCAAATTAAGAAATGTTATTTTTTAAAACTTTCATACTGTATAGATTACAGTTGATATACTGAGAAGATAAGTGATTGCATAGAGCCTTTAATCTCCTGGGTGTGGGCTTGTTTGGGTATAATATAAAGACATTTTGCAATTTATTCAAACTTACACTGAATGCTGTCATAAATCACATTTGTATAGTTCATAACATGCATCATCCCTAAAAAAAAATAATCTGTTTCCAGAAAATGACATTTACAATGGATGATTCCTGATATGGTTGGGCTCTAGTTCCCTAATTGCACATAAATGTTGCCACAAGAAGGATGCAAAAGATCCTTCTATTAAACTTTTTAATTATTATTCCTGGCAGTGAAGACAATTAACCAGTGGAACAGCTTGCCTCAAGAAATCGTGGGTGCTCCATCACTGGAGATTTTTAAGAAAAGGCTAGGCTGTCACTTGTCTGAGATGGTATAGGTTCTCCTGCTTGAGCAGGGGGCTGGACTAGAAGAACTCCAAGGTCCCTTCCAGCTCTATTCTATTCTATTCTATTCTATTCTATTCTATTCTATTCTATTCTATTCTATTCTATTCTATCTAGTGCTGGTTGACAATACTGAATAAGATGGAACAGCAATCTGACTCAAAAACATGTAGCTTCTAATATTCCTGTGATTAGATTCACTCATCATTAGTGCAACTATTTCTTTCAAATTCTGGCTATCTCCCCCTCCCCCCCTCTCTTTCTCTCTCTCTCTCTCTCTCACACACACAAACACACATTTTATAGTTATAAAATATTGTTGGAGGCTCAGAATATGACTAATAGGTACCTAGAAAAGTATAAGTAGGGTGTTTAGCCTGTGAGATTATTTATTGACTAGACATTTCTACCAGAGTCTATTTTTGATTGACCTTTTCTGGAATAAAACGATTGCTTTAAGTTTGTGTCACTACGTTTATGAGGTTTTACTTCCAGTGATTAATGGCTGAGGAAGTCCAAATAGCTGCTAATGGTTTATTCTTATAAAACTACACCAGAAAGATTTTTCAGCTTGTATTATATACACTTTTTTTAATATTAAGAATGGAAACTTTGTTGATATTTTACGTTTACTCAGATACAGCTCAACAGATATGCCTGTTGAAGTAGAAATTGGTCATTTGATATAAGGTTATTTATCACCTACATTCATGTTGTGTAGTACTTCTTGTCTGTGGTGAAATATATGTATACATACACATACTAATTATACAAATTGGACCCAACCCCCCTTTTTTTTTGCAACCTCGTGATGATGAATCTTATTTGTGGGGGATGACCTCAAGTCAGTTTTTGGCTCCTGGTGATTGCCTAGATTGCTTGTAGGGGTTTTTGGCAAATTTTTTAGAAGTGATTCACCATTGCCTCCTTTCTAGGATTGAGAGAGAGAATGCCTAGTCCAAGGTCACCCAGCTGGCTTTGTGCCCAAGGCACCATTAGAAATCACTGCCTCCTAGTTTCCAGCCTGGTGCCTTAGCCGTTATACCAAAGTGACTCTGAATCATACCATGTGGAAGAGTCATTTGTTGCATGTTGCTTTATTTCTCTGGGACTAACTTTAATGCTAATGTTGCATAAAATTGTACGCAGCAAGTGGGGAGAAGAGTTCAAATATTCCCAGTGCAAATCAGTGCAAATATTATTCCCAGTGCAATTCCTTGCAGTGCAACTCTGGATGGTTAAATAAATCCATTCAGCTCAATTGGATCTGGATGGATTGATTTTGGATCAATCCTAGAATTCAATGAATAGTGAAAATTACAATTTGTATGAAAAATGCCCAATGAGAATTGTATTTTCATTTTTTAAGTATGGCAACAATTTTTAGTTTTATACATATATTAAAATATTTATCCAGACTATCAATATGTCACTGAGTCTTTAAGAAATTAGCTAGGGCCACTAAAGTAAACAACTCAGGGAAAAAATAGAATAGAATAGAATAGAATAGAATAGAATAGAATAGAATAGAACTGGAAGGGACCTTGGAGGTCTTCTAGTCCAACCCCCCACTCAAGCAGGAGAACCTATACCATCTCAGACAAGTGACTGTCCAGTCTCTTCTTAAAAACCTCCAGTGATGGTGCATCCACAATTTCTGAAAGCAAGCTGTTCCACTGGTTAATTGTCCTCACTGTTAGGAAGTTTCTCTTTAATTCCAGGTTGCTTCTCTCTTTGATCAGTTTCCAACCATTGTTTCTTGTCCTGCCCTCTGGTGCTTTGGAGAAGTTTGACCCCCCTCTTCTTTGTGGCAGCCCCTCAGATACTGGAATACTGCTATCATGTCACCCTATTTCTTCTTTTCTTTATACTAGCCAAGTCCTGCAGCCATTCTTCATATGTTTTAGTCTCCAGGCCTTTGATCATCTTAGTTGCTTTTCTCTAAACTTTTTCCAAGGTCTCAACATTTTTTTTGTAGTAAATTGGTTGCAGTATTCCAGGTGTGGTCTCACTAGCCTGGTGCCTTAGCCATTATACCAAAGTGACTAATTATTATACCAAAGCAGTACTAATACTTTGTGTGATCTTGATTCTATGCCTCTGTTTATACAACCCAGGATTGTATTAGCTTTTTTGGCTGCTGCTGCACACTGCTGGCTCATAGTCAAGTAATCATCCACTAGGACTCCAAGGTCAAGTAATCATCCACTAGGACTCCATAGTCAAGTAATCATCCACTAGGACTCCAAGGTCCCTCTCACAATTACTGTTTTTGAGCCAGGTCTCACCTAAACTGTACTTATATCTTTGATTTTTTCCCCACCTAAATGTAAAACTTTGCTTTTCTCCACATTAAAACTCATTTTGTTAAATAGGGCCCATTGTTCAAGTTTGTCAAAATCTTTTTTGATCCTGAGCTTGTCTTCTGGGGTGTTTGTTGTTCCTGCCAGTTTAATGTCATCTACAAATTTGTTGAGTTCCCCTTCTATTCCCTCATCTAAGTCATTGAAGAAGATATTGAAGAGTACTGGGCCTAAGATGGAGCGTTGTGTTACCTCACTGCTTACTTCTCTCCATATGGATGTAGTACCATTGAGTACGGTTTGTCAGCCAGCTACAAATCCATCTGGTGGTGATGCTGTCTATTCCATCTTTTTCTAGCTTACCAAGCAGTAGATTGTGGTCTACTTTGTTGAATGCCTTACTGACGTCTAAGTATACTATGTCCACAGCGTTTTTTCTGGTCTACTAATTTAGTCACTTTATCAAAGAATGAGATAAGATTGGTTTGGCATGATCTGTTTTTGACAAACCTGTGGTGGCTATTAATTATAACTTTGTTTGCTTCTAGTTGTTCGCAGATCTGTTTTTTGACTATCTTTTCCAGGATCTTCCCAGGTATTGATGTTAGACTGATTGGTCTGTAGTTTCCTGGGTCTGTTTTTTCCCCCTTCCTTGAAGATGGGAACCACATCAGTCCTTTTCCAATCCTCAGGTACTTCCCCAGTGCTCCAGGATTTTTGAAAGATATAGTGCAATGGTTCTGAGATAACATCTGCCAGCTCCTTCAGAACTGTGGGATGTAGTCTGTCGGGTCCTCGGGATTTATATTCCTCAAGGTCAGATAGGTGTTCTCTTACCATTTTCTTGCTTATTTTAATTTTTGTTTCTAGTTTGTCTTTCATAATAGTTTGTTTTGGGGTTTTTTTTGGTATGTTGTGCTATAATTTCTTTTTGTGTGAAGACTGATGCAAAGAATGAGTTAAGCAGCTCTGCTTTTTCCTTATTGCTTGTTACTTCCTTGCCATCTTCTCTCTTTAGTGGACCTAGATTCCTTGACTTTTTTCTTGTTATTAATATGTTGAAAGAATTTTTTTTTGTATTATCCTTGATTTCTGTTGCAAGTCTTTGTTCATTCTGAGCCTTTGCTTTCCTGACTTCATCTTTGCATGTTCTGGCTCTCTACTGATAATCAGCCTTAGTTATGTGTCCTTCTTTCCATTTTTTGTACTTGTCCTTTTTGTCTTTCAGTTTGTCTGAGTGATCTTTGTTCAACCATGCTGGTTTCCTCTTGACTTTCTTGTTTTTCTTTTTTAGTGGTATTGTGCTGGACTGGGGTTTTATGATAGCATTTTTCAGAGTTTCCCATGCTTCCTGAATTGTTTTCCCCTTTAGGGGAAAAGTTCTCTGAATTTGTTAAAATCAGCTCTTTTGAAGTTTAAGACACTGGTTGGAATATTTTCTATTGCTTATGTTTGCGTTATATTGAATTCCAGTATGATGTGGTCACTTTCCGCCAAGGTTCTGGCAACTTCAACTCCCTCTATCACTTCTTCTCTATTAGTAAGAATTAGGTCCAATATAGCTTTACTTCTAAGTTCCCTCCTTTACTTTTTGGATGACAAAGTTGTCAGCTAGGTTGGTTAGGAATCTGTATGATCTCTCACTCGCTGCAGAGTTTGTCTTCCAGCTGATACCTGGGTAGTTGAAGTCTCCCATTACTACTGTGGTATGGTTCCTATATACATTTGTTAACTGGTTGGCAAAGAGTCCATCTATTTCTTCTGATTGGTTGGGTGGCCTGTAGTATACCCCTATGGCAATGTCACTCCCCCACTTTTATATTGACCCAAATACATTCTGGAGGGATTTATTTATTTCTAGAATTCCTTTTTCCCTCAATGGGTATTGGCCTTTTGTTGGGAGTACTGATGAGAACACAACTGACAAAACACATTCATTATGCCTATATGCTTATTTAGAATTTTTAAAGAATGGAAGTTTTAAAACATATTTTAATTAATTAATTTTAATTAATCACCAGAAAAATGAAGGGTGATTTTTTTTACTAATAAAACAATTTAAAATAAAGAATAAAAAGAAGGGGGAGAGAGAAGTAAAGTTGTCTTCTACTGAATGAAGTCATTGGCTATTTAGCTTAGTACTGTCAGCTATAACAATTTTGCTGTATTTTGGAAATGGCTTTTATCCTTCCTTGGATATATTGAATATATGGAGCCATACTTCACATCTCAGGAATGTAAAATAATTTTAAAACATAATAACAAAATGACAGTCCTTAAGGAGATGTACCAAGAAGACCATACAAAAACATAACATGGACTTGCCTAAAGAAAGGTTCGGCTTTCTAAACTGTGTCATTCTTGGCACATAGTATTTAGCTCGTTGTAGCATCATGACCCCGACAGTTACAATCAGGGCTTTTTTCCCTCATAGAACGCCCAGAACGGAGTTCCGGCACCTTTTTTGGATGGAACCTTGTAGAGTAAGCAAGGCGGGTTATATGAAGTGTGTGAGTTCCAGCACCTTTTTTTATATAGATATACAAAAAAAGCACTGGTTACAATGATATGCAAACTGTCATCACCAGTTCAGATAGACTAAAATGCTAAAAGAAATGATAATCTGAAGCAAACATAAGAAAATCAGTAAGCAATTGTATTTAGCAGAAGCAGGGAAATTGCTGAACCATAAATTCAGAAGTTAAGCAAGATACTTTGAAATGATCTTTTGGCATCCTAGGGCAGTTTTCTGTGATCATACAGTCATTTCAAAAAGTTATTCATGGAAGAAGCTGTGCCTAAGGACTCCATTTTTCTGACCATATAGGATATTTTTACTGAGGGAAAAAAAAGTCATGCATTTCCCAAGGTATATACAATATGTAGTTTGTATAGAGCAAAATAGTGCCATTCCCAAAGCTCTGAACCAAGTTACTTTGTTGAATTTTATAATCAGTGCCTATCACAAAAAGCCATTTCATATTTTTGCAAAATATTCTGCAGGTAAAATGTACCGGCTAGATAGTTTGGTTGTAAAGAAGATATGGGAAAAAAAATATTTAAGTGAAGAAAAAATGCATTGGAAGGGAATGGATATGATTATGTTTCCACTGATAAGTCATAAATACAGTTGAATACTTATGAAGTGAAACTGATGACAGAAGTGAGAAAAATGCAATCAATAAGGCTGGCGAAATAGGCAATAAATGCAAAGATGCCTGCATAAGCATAGAACATAGGAAAGAACTGGTAAATAAGATATTTGTGTGCTGCCTGCATCCCACGGATGGGGCTTTGCTTGTTTGTGTGGACCGGTTGCTGGCATGCTGCGGCCCGGTACCGGTCCATGGATCAAGGGTTGGGGACCCCTGATCTATGGCGCATTTGTCAATCTTAGCAGCTTTAAGATGGGTGGACTTCATTTCACAGAAATCTCCATCCAGCAAGCTAGCTGGAGAATTTTGGCAATTGAAGTCCACCCTATCTTAAAGATATCAAGACTGGGAAACACTGATCTATGGTTTTGACGATTATATATATATATATCTGCTGAAGAAAAGGTCTTTATCTGCAGATTAGAAAAGAAATATTAAAGTACTTCAAAATTGAACAAGTACATTAATTATGCAGATCGCTCCAAAGAAACATCACATTAGTAACTGTAGTAATATTATAATTTCTTATTTACTATCAATAATAACATGAGTAATAACACATTATTAACCACACAAATTATTGTTAGGTTTCAAAATGGCAAACAGACAAAAATATGTTCTTCTTTCAGTCTGATTTGGGTGGTGGTTTTATGTATGTATTAAATTGATAGACTTAGTCCTTTGATTTTTTTCCCATCTTAGAACAACACAATATATACCTATGTGTATTATCTGATACCAAAATGAGAGGGTTTTTTTTTTGCCAAAACAGTATATGGATGCAATTAAAGGGTCATCTCATATTCCCATCTTTTTATTGAAAGAGACAATAAAAATAAATGGACAAGAGATGGAATCATAGTTCCATGATGCAGCATAACTTAACTCATAGAAGACATGGATCCAATCTGAGTCAGTCACTGGGACCAGAGGTTTAGTATTCTGAGATTTCAGACTTGTGCTGGATCCCATCCTCAGGAAAATCCTTTCTACCAGAATGTTTGGTAGAGAGAAGTTTCCTGAGAATGGGCTCCAGCACAAATCCAAAAGCTCTTGTCCCGATGACCAACCCAGATTGGATCCTGTAACATTATCTTGGGACATGTATATTTGCCTTCATTCATAGAAGTCATGTTGACTATACGAGTGTCCATAGCAGGAGTTGGAAGCAAATGACTACATACTATATTTATTATGTTATAATCATGCAAATACAGCAGCATTTACACTTGCATCAAACATCAGCAAGTTAAACACTTTGTGGTGGCATTTGTATGATGACAACACTGCACATATTAGTTTTTTCTGCAAACACTGCTGATTCATCCATAGGGTGCAGGAATAAACAAGTGACTGAATGTGTGTCACTACATATTGATACACAGTGATGTCACAAGTATGAAATGCACTGAGCTTTCATTTTGACAAACCTTTAGTTGCAGCATGCCCATGTGATGGTTGGGAAGCTATTTCAGTACTGGGAGTGGGGCTGAGCTGTATGAACCACTCCTACTGTCTTGTGCTATCTTGTTTATTGTGAATGTAGAGTGTTAATTATTAAGCCACAGAAAATGGAATAATCTCAGCCACCTTTGTTTGGTCAATAAAGCATCCCTTGGAGTCATTACTAATTTTAAAATTGGAAATGCAAGTTCAAATGTTGGTTGAACTTTGCCTTTGGCTAGCAATCATCCAACGATAGATTCCTATCCAAATTTCCTCCCTGCTGGATTAATGGCATTGTACTGTATTGTTATTATTTGCATTCAGAATATGAACTATCCCACATTAGTCACATATCAGTTCAGCTGATAGGATAGAAAATGATGCAACAATGAATGATGAATTATGAACCAATACACCTTGATACTATTCGTTATGCCACTTTTTGAGTAATGTCAAATATTCTGGTTCTCCAGAGAGAATCTGGCAGAATTATTCTTCTCAGTTTGTTTTCCCCCTGTAACTCTTCAATTATAACAAGGTTATTGTTCTTAATACCATTGTTATTATTTTTGCCCTGCCTTATTATTTTGTCCTCCATAGTATAATGTTATGTTCCTGAATCTGACCTCCAGTGAGAAATATGGGACTGATTAACCATATCATCCTTGCTTCTTATCTTTCAGAAATTGGATATATTAGATTTGAAACATGCAAGGGAATTGAGTTACAGATGTCCTGTGTAATGCTGGGAAGATTAATGTACAGTGCTACATCTCTGACTCTGGATGTTCCCAGTGGGCAGCAGAACAAGGAAGGCAGGATATTTTGTTATCTTCAGCCAAAACATTATGCTGTGGTGCAGAATCAGTTACTCCAAGAGAACTTTTCTTTCAGGGATTATGGAATTCCAGAAAGAAATGGGTGTGTTTTTGGCATTAAGTGCTACTTAGGGAAATTGTGCTTCTTTAAATTACATGTAACCTAATAAGATGATAGAAATCAGAACAAGAAGGCAGTTTTTATATTGTGCATAGCTTTAAGGGTCAGCCTTTAAGTAAGCAGCTCCACTTTTGGCAATTGTTACATCTGTTGCCAATCTGCCCTCATCGTTCTCTTTCAAATGTTGTGGCAAATGCAATGTGTTGTGAATTTCAAGAGCTTTGGGCTGGAAAGACTTTTCAGTTTTTTCAAGATTTTGGCTTAAGAAGAGCAATTTTTTACATTTCATTTTTTGTTAAAGCTGAAAATTTTATAAAAGCAAATAGTTAATGCAAACTATTTTAGAAGATATTTGTTTGAAAACCTTGTGTACTTTAAAAAATGCTGCAATTTGTATTGAAAATAAATAAATTACATTAAATTTGTGTATATTAGATTTGTGTATATTAGATTTGTACATTAGAAAGTGAAGATAAGTTGGCAAACAATGCGGGGAAAATAGAGAGAAAACCCCACATGTCAGAAGACTATTGAATTGCTTTCTACGAAATCTAATTATTATTTTTCTCATCTTCACTCAGATGAGAAAAAACCCACTGATTTTGAAATCTCTCATTGCCCTTTCTGCTTATTTGAATAAAGTACAGTTTTATGCTGCTCTTGTTTTAAAAAATCACTTCAAGTCTAAGAATATTGATTTATCTATGGCAGCATTTTCAAATGTAATCATATTCCAGACAGATAAAAAGCAAAATTTCTAAAAATGAAGACATTTGCAGTGAAATTGTAACTTAAAGAAATGTTAGCTTCTTTGTAATTGCTTGCAAAAAAAATATTCACTTCTATAAATTACTAAATGCGAGTGTTTATACAATCCATGTTATTTAGCCATATATTCAGTTATTTGTTTGTGAAATCAAATTTTGGCAGCATCTTTAAAGAATGTTCTCATATGCACCTTTATTACTAGACTATTTTTGTACACATTTTTCTCTAATCCAGTTATGTTCAAAGGCATATTCTGAACTCAGATTTCATACATTTTCACAGTTTGGGGGATAAATATATACCAGTTCCTATAGGAATTACACAATTGCAGATTGATTAGGTCCATTTGTTTAAAAATGTAGCCAAATGAAACATCTACAGTTTATCATGCATACACTTTTCATAGAGAGATTTTACTTTGTGTTCTTAATTATAAATCTGAAATATCTTTTCAAGAAAGTAATTAAGCCCTGATGAATGAGCACTGGCTGATGTATGAAAGATCTGATTTTCAAGGTGGAAGTACCTCAGAGAAGCCATAAATGTGTAGAAAATTCTAATGTGCCAGACTTCATGCCAGGCATGGTAATAAATCTTGACTCTCCAGGCACTAACCCATATTCAGGAACTTGCTTACAGCAGAAGCTCAGAAAGACAACATAGATTATTTGTGATAGTACAGACAAGAATGAATCTATTCTTCTAACTAGCAACTGCAATACACAGAAAAACAATGTCTGTAAGGATAGATAGATAGATAGATAGATAGATAGATAGATAGATAGATAGATAGATAGATAGATAGATAGATAGATAGATAGATTTATCTTAGGATTTATGCTAGGTCTTTTCCCCCCACCTTTTTCAATCAATAAAATTTTATTTCTTTCTCCCCCCACCCCCAGACAGGGTGGCCACTGATAGAAGATGGTAGAAGATGTGAAAAAAGTGAAGGTGGTAACCACAATCCCACGATCAAAGTTTTGTCTTTTTATTCAACACAAATAAGGAAGGGCTAGGGAAATCTGGGAGTTGAAGTCTAAATTTCTTACAAACACTGATGTACAATATGCCTCTTTCCCAATCTAGACTTTAGGAAGCCATCTATGTTTGTTTAACCTGCTGGTCCTCCTTCAATTCTACTTTATGCAGTCTCTACTCTCTTTATGCAGGCGTATAGTCATGTATTTATTATTTAAAAGATCTGTTTGACCACCCATCTCAAACAATTCTAGGCAACTCATAACAACACTAAAACCCAATCCCAATCTCTATATTTCTTCTGGAGTTTCCTCTTTTCAACTCATTTCCTTTAAAAAAACAGAAGAGTGGGTTTCCAAGAACTGCAATTTCCCCTTTGTATCATTTGCCAAAATATGCCCAAGAAGTTGACCCAAAGCAAATGATAAATATTACCAGAATCAGTGGGCTGAAGTGCTTCACATGTTAGCATGCAATTATATTTTAAATCAAATTTTATCTTATAGTTATGCAAAGTATACAGCCAAAATTTATCAATAAACCACAGTGAATTAATTCCTAGGCATTTACAGAGGGGACAATGATTTTTAGAATGGAAATATTCATTCATTCATTCATTCATTCATTCAATTTCCATAGTGCCCAATTCAACCAAGTGACTCTGGGCAACATATACAAGTACTGTAATGAGACTCTTATCCCTACTTTTGGAATACTTTTATATTTTGAGTATTTCCTTACCCTTTCTCATATTTCGTAATATTTACAAAATTTATGACTTCCCAATAGAAGGTAGGCTTCAAAAGAGGATCTGGATCAAGGTGGTTATGGGATTCCTGTTATTTCCTACATATCCAGCACATAGTGCAGAAGACAAAATTGAGAATGAAATGGGAATTATTGGGAGGATGAACTTCCCAACTGGATCTTCAATTAAATAGTCCATTCCCTGAAAAAGGTCCTGATTTTCCCTAAAACAGTTATAATATACGTAGTTACTTTTCTACTGTTATCTGTCTATAATGGTGGGTCATGGAAATATAACCTCTGGTGTAATGGAAGCACAGAATACTAACTTTAGAATTAAATGGAGGACCTGAACATTTCCTGTATTTTGAAAGATAGTACTGATGTACAACTAGGGAATATTTTCAAATAAGACCACATTTAATTAAGCAAATTTTATCTGTTGTTCATATGCTCATTGAGACTTATCATCTACTTCTTAGATCAAGTAACATGAATTTCTTATAAACTGAGAAGAAAGAGAACTCTGGTGAACTCTGGAAATTCTTTCAGGTGTAATTCCTGTATCTGTATAAGGAATGAAATATATGTGAAGATTTTAACATCTTCAAAGAAAAATGAAAAAATCAGAATAATATTTTTGCATACACTGCCGTTATCAATATTTTTTTTTCTGGGTTGCCTAAGCTGTGTTAGCAATGCAGTAACAGCAATCCAATTTTACTGTGTCGTATAATTAATTAACAGTTCTCAGGGGCATCCAAGCTTGTGCATTTGCATTCAGGAAGCACTTTTTTAAAAGAAAAAAAAATCCTCTCATTCAAATTGTGCACTCTCTGAATATCTTTGCTCAAAGGAAAAACTTTATTATGATTATTATTTTTAAAGAGATTCTGCTCCTTTTATATTCTTCACTAACAGGTCCCTTCCTAATCAGTGGATGAAAAGAACAAGAGTGTAGCCATTCTTGTCAGACTATCCTATAATAGCAAGGCACCTTAGGAAGAGCCCCATTTTATAATGCAGAGTAAAAATAAAATGTTCTTATTACTTCATTTCATCTAGCTTTGTACCGCAATGTAATACAAGGAATACGTGTCTGAATTTCAAACAGCCTAGCAATCGTAAAATACCTGTGATCTTTATATAAAAATATGGCAGTTGATATCCCATTTAAACCATCTAACTAAAAAGGATAAATGTAAGCATAAAGTAGGCTACTGCTTCTTATCAGAATAGCTGTTTTGAAACACCATGGGGGGGGAAAGGAATTTGTTACCAATAACTGACCTCCACAAACTCATAATCAGCATAATTTTGCTTTTGCTCATCCTTGATAGCATGTTATATACTTTTCACAGTAAGTGGCTTCTTCATGTCTGAATTTTCAGTTCTACCCAACTTCTGATCTTAACAAGGAGCCATCTTCTTCATTTCCATGTCCTCAAGATGAGCTGAATTTCCACCCTGTTTTGTCCAATCAAGTACAGTACCAAAATAATTTAGATGAACAAGGAAATAGAAACCTGGCAGAAAGGAAATTCTTCTAATAACTCACTTCGTTATCCATAATGACTACATTAAAAAAAAAAGGATTTATACTAGGGCTTTTTTCACAGCTTAACTTGTGTAAGAATATTACATTGCCCAGTGTATAAAAAAGGATCAAGAAAACATGCTAATTCCTAAACATTTTTGGAAAACTACAAATTATTATAGATGCAATCTAAGGGAAAGATGACAGACCATGGTTGTTCTCTGTCACAATTTTGCAACAACCTGCAGAGAATGTCCCTATCATTTATATTTGAAAGCTGTCTTGAACTTAAGCAGAAAAAGTAAGATGTATGAATTTTAAATAAGTACTTTGAAAAATGGTAAATATATTAACATAACTAAGATTCATGGACTTTTTGTAATGATTCCTTTTGTTAATTAACTTTATTTATTATTACTAACTGCTTATTACGCTTCAGATCTGAATGCATCAGATTCATTAATTGATGAAGAAAGAATTGGAAATGTCCCTAAGAACTTTATGGTGCTTTTGAAAGAGCATGGAAAGAATGGAAAAAATGGGTGGTTAACAGAGAAAGAAAAATAGCTGATCATTTGATACTGGTGCAGCTATATCACATGTTATGAAAGATGGCAGCTAACATCCAATAGCTTTTGCATTCTGTTCACTCAGAAGGCCTTAAGGATTTGTTTATAGTTAAGAGATGGGATATGTCAAGAAAAGATCATTTGTTGCATGTAAAGAGAAGCTGATAAGTTACTGAAATTGCTTACAGTATTCTTTATAAAATACTTTTCTTCTTTACTATATTCTTATATTTCTATTTTTTTCTTTTTGGCACCTTCTTTTTTCTTGTTTTAGTTTGCATTATTGGTTTATCTTTAGATTTATAATTTTTATTACATTTGCTATTTTTTAATACATGAGATAGACCTTGCTAATTATCCTCAATATTGGTTCCAGTGGCTATATAAATTTCTGTGTCTTTTGATAATATAAATTGTTCACCAGCACCATCAAACACACCAAGCCTTTCTGTTTGTTGTGACAGACTTCCCTTTTTTTGTACAAAAGTTACCATGGTACCTATTTTTATAAATAAAATAAGGTCTGCACCTTTTTGTGGAATTAACTCTATCTTTTATTAAGAGGCTTATGTTCATTTATATATGTAGTCCTCAACTTACTACCATTCAATTAGCAGCCGTTCAAAATTACAATGGTACTGAAAAAAGTGACGTATGATTGGTTCTCCCACTCATTACCTTCAAAGTATCTTCATGGTCATGTGATCAAAAGTTGAGCACTTGGCAACCAAAATGTTATCTATGATAGCTGCAGTGTCCCAATGTGGTTGGCCATTCATGACCTTCCCAGCCGTCTTCCAACAATCAATGGGGAAGCCAAGTTCACTTAATGACCACATGATTCATTTAATAACTGAAGTGATTCACTTAACAACCATGGCAAAAGATTTTTGTAAAATCAGGTGCAACTCACTTAACAAGCTGCCTTGTTTAGCAATTGAAATTTTGTCCCAATTCTGGTTGTAAAAAAGGGTATCTGTACAACAAAAACACAATTATAAAATATTTCATGCAAGGTCATGATGATTTCTTCTCTCATTTACTAGATTTGACCAGTTTCATTCCAACAACAGACTTTTTCTCATATTGCTCATGATGCTGTCAAAATGTTTGAAGTGCGCCATGATCTTAAGAAGTTTCATAGGCTATACAATACAATACAATCTCATTTAAACCCTATATCAATATGTTATTTTATGGGATTATATGAACAATTTGTCAAAGTGCTTCATTTGCAAGCAAACTATACCTCTGAACTCATTTCTTGAAGTGACAAAGCAGCTAGAGCTATTTGAAATCCCACTCAAGGACCATTGGGCAAATTTGTCTTCTCAATATCTTATTGATATTTGAAGGTCTCAATCATTTTAACCCTTTAAATATTCTATCAACTTGTCCTTTGATACATGCAGATTCTACGGTTATAATGTAATCCCATTCCTCTCTATTGAATAACTGCATGCTAGCTCAAGAGAAACACGCTGTATGTAGACCTGCAGTTTTAAAATCTTCCTTCCTTCCTTCCTTCCTTCCTTCCTTCCTTCCTTCCTTCCTTCCTTCCTTCCTTCCTTCCTTCCTTCCTTCCTCCCTCCCTCCCTCCCTCCCTCCCTCCCTCTCTCCCTCCCTCCCTCCCTCCATCCATCCCATTTTCCTCTTTATGCTATTTTTTTTTGTTCTTCAACAACTGATAATGACAGACTGTGACTTGCAGACTTGTCACCATGCTGATATTTATAAGCTCAAGGTTAAGGTTACGCTCTGCCCCTATTTTCAATTTAGATGGGAAGATGAGCTCCCATGGGACTTTAGGTTTACAGCATTATTGCTAATGGATAATGCCTTAAAGTACAACCTAGTTTAGCCAGTGGTGGGATTCAAATATGTGAACAACCAGTTGTCTGAAGGGATGCCACTTCTGGAAGTCCATTCTGGGCTTGGGCGACAAAAAAATAGCTACCGGTTCTGCCGAAGTGGTGCGAACTGGCTGAATCCCACCACTGAGTTTAGCCAATTTTCACCGATTTGCTTTGACATTAAATTGCAATGTTATGTATGTATATTTTTTGGGGGGGGCAGGGTTAAGCATTTCAATGTTTTTCCATAATAAATGTCATTGTCACATAGGAGTTCCATGCACTTCTAGGTCCAAAATACTTTTTAAAATGTCAGATTTTTATGCTGATAGAAGACTCTTATCTATGCAGACGTTCTTCCAACAAGCAATAGGCATGTATATTGTTTGCAAGGCAGTGGTCATATTACTGGGCTAGTTACTTTTACACATACAAAGAGGGAGAGAGTGCACACACGAGCACATTTTGTAAACTCACTGAATCACAACCAGGAAGGAAAGGATGATTTATACATCTTCAATCATTTTGAAACAAAAATTCTCTACATATCTTGAAGTTACACAAAATCTAAATATCACCAACAGCAAGAATAGAGAAAATGACATTTATGCTTTGCTCCTTCCAGATCTTCTCATCTTTGACCAACCTATTTGTAGTTTTTCTTCCATTTTCTTATGAAGAAGTGCCGAAAATAAGGGCCTTAATGAGGCAGTCATTCTAAACACGTACAGACAAAGAACTGGTTTCCTTAGCAACGCGAACATTGCAAAAGCTCTTACAGCAGTTATTTCCCTGTGTGGTAGACTTTCTCTGTGGTTTCCATAGCCTGTTAGCCCGACTTCAGGAACAGAGGTGTCAGCCTGTTCAAGGGTTATGATCCTAAAAGGAATACAATAATTATAATAAATATTAACATATAGATGAAGTTTGATGCAGGGTTTGGTTAAAAAAAGGGGCACAAGGAGCTGACTCTTATGCATATCAGCCCCCAAGTATAACTCAAGTGACCTTAACAGGTATGCTTTTGCTAATATATGTGTCCTGAGGAGAGCATGTGGAGAGCTTTCATGTTATAAATAAAAGCTAATGTAGTAGAGTAGGCAAGGGTGCTGGATTTGGCCAGTGGGATTATGGTGAATATGAATGCTAACATACTCTCCTCCTTGCCCAGATAGAGAGATGATGAGAGAGGCAGCAAAAAGGAGGCAAAACACACATACATACAGATATGTGTGTACATGACAGTGAGGGAGGGGCTGTGATTAAGAGAAAAAAACAGCTCCCCACAAAGACACATACATATGCCCTGAAGGGCAAGATTTAAAGAAATATCATTTTTTTAGAAACAAAGTCTGATCCTCTTTATTTCTGCCAAATCTGCTATCCTCTGCTAAATTAAGATTATCTTAATTTCAGAGTAATCTTCTTTGGGGATAAACAAGATAATAATTTTTGCAAATTTTGTCATTCATTGATTCATATCTCAGAGCAAGCTACAGTAAATAACCCTGGTGTTCCAGCATGTAAAGAATTTTTCTCTTTTTGAAAAAGTTCAGATTTTTCCAAAGTTTGGTGGAATATCAAAAATCAGTCACTCTTAAACTTAAAGTTGCATGACATACTTAGTAGAAGTCAATTTGATCTCCTACTGATGTGTATGCAGTGAACACTCACACAATAACAAATTAGACCACATTTAATTATGCTGTCTTGATATAAGTTACCGGTACTTCAAAGAATAGCTTTAAGTATAAAGAAAAACATTGTATCTGCTATGTTGAATGTAGGAAGTTTAGGATTTAAAAATGTAAACATTAACATTCAAATACATAAACTCCACTTAGCAAATTCAAATACAAAAAAGAAATAAGAAAGCAATATAATTATAGAATACATATTCAAAGTAATAATGTGGTTTTAGGTATAAGACAAAATGCTAGAACCTATTTAAATTTGCATAACATAAAGAGTAGATGCCAAAGTGTTCTTACACTTAGATATATGTTATATACTAGATATTCCACAATGAAATTAAAATTAAATTTTGGGTTCAGGTGACAAAAAAAGTCATTAAAAAGGCAGCTCAATACTTAGACAACTATGAAATGAACACTACAGAGTTTAATTGGTCATTTTAATTTAGGTAACAGAATGCTCCTAAGTTGTTCTCATATGTGAAAATTCCTAATTAGGTCTCTCCATTTTATCTACCCTTGTTTCTTTTCCAATTCTTAAAATTGGAGTTATTTCAGAATAAAACTATTGAACAAATTCATAATATCTAGAAATTGGGTTGTTCCCCTCCTTTCTTTCACAATTTATAAATAGTACTTGAATTAAAACAATACACTGCAGAAAATTATTGAAATCCAATTTCAGAATAACATGTCAGAACAAAATAATGCATATTATGAAGATACTGTAAAGCAAGTGGGAAGTTAAACAAAAAATGGACTATTATTTATTGCTGTTGTGACTGAGATGCACATTATTATAAAAATCATGTATATCTCCTGTTTTGTATGCATTCCACATTTATTTTCATGCCATATATCCTGTCACATCAGCACTTGAAATTGAATAAGAAACTAATGAATGTGGTATGGGGGCTGGCTAGAAAGAGAAAGTTTTGTTAAAAGTAGTAAAAAATGATCTGCCTCACTTCTTTCTTTCTTTCTTTTTTTTACCCTGGAAAAATTGTAGAGGAAAGACATTTTAGATTTGTAGAACTGCTGTAATCGCTTCAGACACAAAATGAATCAGACCTCCTGTTGGATTATGTGGGTGGCATTTCCACTCTTCCCTGGTGTGATAATTCACTGCCTGCAGCTGTGGCGTGCAAACTCAAATATTTTCTCTTTCTGTTTGGTTTTCAAAAGAGGAGTGTGAGATCTTTCGGAGAGACATTAAAGTTGAGTAATGTAAGACAAAGCAATCATTAAATGAAAAGGAAGCCTCTTGAAACAATGTATGGATCAATGTAACAGCAATAGATTCCCTGTAAGCCTTCATGAGGAGGTCTAAAGATTACTTCTCACCTGACATTTTTATTGGAATATAGCTACTCAAAGGTGCAAAACAAAATTTAAAAAATGCACACAGTATCAATTATACATCTAGAGTTGCTTGAGGGAAGGAAAACAGATTCTTGCTTGTTGACGAACTGTGTACATTGTTGTTGCCAATTCTCTAACTTTTTGAATATTTTGCCTTTTCTTCAAGGCAGCACACATAACTTTTCCTCATCCACCCACCCCATTTTTTCCCATAGCAGCCCTGTGGGGTAGATTATGCTGAGGTATAGTGACTGATCCAAAATCTTCCAGGCTAATTTCTTTAAACAATAATAAAAAAAAAGCTTTGTTAAATCAGATCAAAGTTTTTTTTTTCTAATCATAGTCCAATATTTATTATTCATGCATAATGGTGTTTCCTGCTGTTACTCTCCTTCAGCTGATATCAGGAATAATTTGCCATTGACCATATTGCTGGCAGTAGCTATTTTTAACGTTATGCTCTCTGAATGTATTTAAGACCTTATAAATTAACTACTGCCATCAATAAATATTTTGTTAGTAAACTTTATAAGTGAAGAACCATTAAGCTTTGAACAGGAGAATGACAGAGCTAAGAATATAGGTGCTACTTTCTTTACTCCTTTCTGTTGACATGGCCTTCTCATAGTGATGTGTTTTAAGCCAAGAGATCAAAAAGATGGTCTGGCTGCCATTGTGGAAAAATTAGCTGACTCTGTCATTGCCCAAGAGATGCCCAAGTTTATGATTCGTACATTCTTCAGGGAGACTTCCTCCTTGTCCCTGGATCCATGTGATATACTGAAGAAGAACTGACAGCTGATCTACAAAGGTAATTCAGAAATAAACCTCCTTCTGGTTATCAATGACAGACACTCGTAGATACAGAACTTTTATTATACACATTAGAAAACTACAACATTACATTATAATCATCATTCAAATTGAGGCACTTGTCATAATGTCTTACAAGGTTTGAAATTCCTT
>NW_015386660.1:464589-488786 GCF_001527695.2 Protobothrops mucrosquamatus | reverse complement strand
CCGCCATTCCCGATTGGCTGTTCCTTTCCTCCTCCAGAGAGCGGCCTGAGTGCCGCCAATCGATGGGTGGGCACCGGGCGCCGGGGGTCCCTGTCTGACAAGCGATCGGGGGCGGCGGGCTGAAGGAGGAGATGCTGCCGAGCCATCCAACTGCACGCGCACGCGCTCGCCGCTCTCCCCCCCCGCCCCCCAGCCTCACACGACGAGCGGCTCCGCTTCGAGCGAAAGGGGAGGGCAGAGCGGAGGAAGGGGGGGGGGAATAGAGGTTTTGTGTGCCTGCGCGTGTGTGTCTGTGTGTAATTGCTATTACAGTAGACCAGCTGAAGGGTCAGCCAGGGAATATTTATACACTCCGGCGCGCGCATGCCCGCCCAAGAAGCGCTCGCCTCAGCCGGGCCAGCCCCACTTTCTTCGCTTGGCCGGCCTCGGCTCGAGAGGCAGGATCGCCAAGCTCGGAGCTTGAGACGCGGACGAGCCGTTCCAGCGCCGGGGAAAGAACTGGCGCAGCCGCGGAGCCGCTCCGGTCGGGAGGCGAGCCTGCCAGCCAGCCAGCCGGCGTGAAGCGCTACAAGGTGAGAGGCTGCTGAGGAAACGGTACCCGGCACGTGTAACGGAGGCGCCGGGCGTTTTCAGGCCGGCCTTGGACCAGGGGGCTTTTCCGGAGGTGCCCGGCCACCGCCACCCCCCGCGCATGGGAAGGCGCCGGGAAAGCCAAGGCCGCGGGACCGGAGGAGGGGAGGGTGCTGGGACCACGCGCGTGCGGCCGCCCACGGGGTGGTGGGTGGACGGACCCCTCTGGAGGCGTTTGAGAATGGGCGGGATGCGCGGGAGTAACTCTGGGGGTCCCGGAACTGCCGGCAACGAGGGAGAGACGGCCCGGTCCGGGTGGTAGGCTCCCGGGGAGGGCACACTGCGCAAAGCGGGCGGAGGCAGGCTTGGACGGGCCCAGCCGAGTGGCCCTTCGCCGGGACTGCGCTTCTGTCCCTCTTCCGGATTCTCTCGAAATGTGACCTCGCGAAATCCCTTTCGCGCAGTCCGCAGCCAGCGCAGAACTGGACTCTCCGGAGCTCGTGGGCGGGCGGCTCGGGGAGGGGGGGGTGTCAGGCGCTGCTTCGTTAGCAAACGCCTCCCCGCCTCCGTCTGCAATCCAGGGGCAAGGAACGTTACTTCTGTTCGACTCCCCCGCCTAATCCGGAGTAGGCTTTCGCGCTGATCCCCGCGGGCTCTCTGGGCGAGAGGGGGGGTGGCGCGCGGGGTCCCCCCCTTCCCCAGGAAGGCTGCGGTTGAATTCGCCGCGCAACCGCCTGGACACCTGTGGCCACTTCCCTTCCCCTTTTGGGGGTGGGGTTGCCCGCTCCGCCCACCCTCGCCCTCGCCCTCCTCCAGCCTTTGGCTTCCCCCTCGCCTGCCTGCGCCCGCTCCTGTCCGCCAGCGGATCGCAAGACTCTCAACCGAATCCACTCGGCCGGGGGCGCCTCCCGTTCGCCCCCATTGATAGGCTCCTGGCTTAAGCCCCGCCCCCCTTCGCGCACGCTGCGTTGTAGGTAGGACGCGTAACCTTTGAGAAAGTTCGCCGCCGGCTGCGACCGCAAACGGCTGTTGGGTTTGTGTCTGTGTTTTGCTTTTGTTTTGAATTCATCGTGCGGAAATTGCTACCTGCATCCTTAGGACAACGTGGACTTTCCTCACTCTTATTTTCCCCGCCGGAGTTCACACGGCAGAATAAATCCCGGGCTTCCCAACTACAGCATCTCCCTCCCCCGCGCACCCCTTTTATGCGATCCAAGCTTAAAATACTGAATTGGTTGAGGAAAAACGGAACCCAGTGAACGCAACTAACAAACTCTACTTTGAACTTCAGTTAGCCATAACATCCTTTTTAAAAACACCAGTTGCAGGTTATTCAGTAACCATGATCAACCATTGTGGCTTAGAGCCAGGCCTGAATTTAGCCATTTTTTTTAATGTAACACTATCGGGTTTTGCAACATGTAAGCTTGTAGCTCAGTTATGTCTATTCACTGCAACTGGAAATATTTCAGCTTTTATGTTTACAGTCTTCTAAGAAAAAGATTATTTTCTGCTCTGACTCTTGTCCATCATTATTAGTATTAGCAGTAAGGATGCTTTTTAATGTTGGCATTATTAGTATTACAGTATATTATTAAATGTCTCCTTTCCAGAATGGGGAGTTTTCCCTCCAGAAACTGACAGTTTTCTCTTAATGTCCAGCACTCAGGGATCAGGGAATTGGTTGGCTTCTGACGGAAATCCTGTTTTTCCAAGCTGGAGATTGCATTGTTTGGGGATGAGAGGACCAGGGGGGGGGTGGAGAAAGACTGTTACTATGACTGTTCTTAAATGAGTCGTTTCCTCTCCAGCATTAAGCAGAAGTTAGTTTTCCTTCCTGAGAGAGAACATTTCTCTGACCCATAGGGAGTGTTCCCCCACCCTTCTTTTTTTTTTAAAAAATGTTGATTTTAGACTAACAGCTTTAGGAAAAGGACTGTAGCTAAGCGTTGGGGGTAGATGTTGTGAATGTAAGTGTAAGAGTGTAAGAGGTGAATAGCCTGAGCTGGAGCACGGGGTTAAATGTGTCATCAGTTTAGAAACATTGTGGACCCACGTCCAGCCCTTCCCCATGAATTCTGTCGACCCTTATCTAATGCCAGTTTGGCTTGACCGCTAGTGCAGGGGTAGGCAACCTTGGCTCTCTTATGACTTGTGGACTTCAACTCCCAGAATTCCTGAGCCAGCCATGCTGAGGGGAAAGGGAGAGGTTTCCAAGCTGAGCCATGCTGGCTCAGGAATTCTGGGAGTTGAAGTCCACGAGTCATAAAAGAGCCAAGGTTGCCTATTCCTGCGCTAGTGCAAGTGGTCCTTGACTTAATGACCACAACTGAGCCCAAAATTTCTGTTGTCAAGTAAGACAGTTAAGTGAATTTTGCCCCATTTTACGACTTTTCTTGCCCCAGTTGTTAAGTGAATCACTGCAATTGTTAAGTCGATGTAGATTTCCCCAACCAACTGTTTTCCAGATGGGCTGCAAGGACACCTTCTAGAAGTCTAATTAGCAGGTTTCCCCATCTGGTGCTGCATTTTGAGGAAGAAATTCACATTATTTGTCAATCAGCCCATGCATTTTCCTCTAGCTAAGTTAATATTGCTAAGATTTCACTGGTAACATCTCGGCAGGTCATCTTGAGTTGTCTAGGACCAGCTGTTGTGCCAGTGTGGGATGAAATGATAGTTAAATAGAATTGCACATTAATCATCCAACTTTGGTTGATCAGCTAAGGATCTGAGAATTTAATGTTTTATTTTGTTCGGCTAAGATGTCTTTGATTCTCATGCATTATCATAGAAACAAAAGGAAATACAGTATTAAAGAGGAATCCGTGAGAATGTGATTGTCCTCTTTATAAAGTTTTAAGTTACTTCATACTGGAACTTTAGCTACATTATAGTTCTTTTAAAAAGTAATTATGCCACAAAAATACTCACAGTGAATTACCATTTAGAAACTTGAAAAGTCAGATTGAGGATGATAATTCTGGAGAAAATCTATGTGGTTATTAAGAGTTAACACCAACTTGATGATCCCTAATCAATCAGTTAGGCAGTTGGTTATCATATTAAAGAAACCAATAGGTCATTGGAGCTAATTCATAAACTGGCATTTCTATGCAGACTCTCTAGCTTTGACCAAGCTTCATTCCTCCATGCTAACTGAGGAATTCTGGGAATTGAAGTCCAC
This sequence comes from Protobothrops mucrosquamatus, assembly GCF_001527695.2. NCBI lineage: Eukaryota > Metazoa > Chordata > Lepidosauria > Squamata > Viperidae > Protobothrops > Protobothrops mucrosquamatus. The sequence continues at coordinate 485,029 of NW_015386660.1, read as the reverse complement.
ACATATTAAAATTGCCAAGGTTGGGAAACCCTGATTTAAGTCTTGAAATTTATCAGGGTTTAGCAAAACAATTATGTCTTCACCATACTGGGAACTGACTTCTATGTCAAGACTGTGGCTTAATAATAATTTGTGCATTAGTGATGCATGCATTAGAGAGCTGATTTGAAAAAGAGCTTAATACCTGTATTTGTACAACATGGTTCATTCAGCTAAAATGGGATTGAGTTTTGCACTTCACATAATTGCCTTTGCATATTGTACGAACCAATCTATCCCATCAAGCTAAATATGGCTCAGTTGTTTGGTCATCATAAGTTACTGGAGCCCAAACTTCTGCCTTCTGGAGCATTGTATGAACCAGACACTGTTTTATTGACCTTTAGTGAATTTGCTACGTTGGTCCATTATACCCTTAAGGTTTCTTAAAACCTTCCTTGTGGCTCTACAAATCAAAAGGCAGGCTGTGGATTAGCTCATATCTTAAAAAAAGGGAGAGGCGAGATCAAATCTTTGGATTCCCAATTGTATAAATAGCAATATCTGGGCAGCTTAAATGAAGAGCTTGATGTAATGGAACTACTGTGCTATTGTGTTCTGGATGTGAAAAGCCAATTCCCACCTCCAGACTCCATGGCCAAGCAGAACAGCTTTTATTAATGTCCTGGGTATGCTAAAGCACTAATTTGCCTGGGGAATGTTCATTACTGGCAAAGCCCCTCCCTCCTAGCAATGTCTCTATTGAAACATATGTGGCTGTTCAAAAAATGCCTTGATGTGCATTCATCATGTACTTGGGTAGTCAGCAAGTACAAAATGTAGCATATGCAGCAGCCTCCGCAATCGGTCCTCACTCCCCACATCCGCACAAAGATAACAGTCTATTCAGAGTTTTCAGTGGGATCTGGAAAATTAGAACCTTGAATAGATTCATAAAAAATATTTTTTACTTATTTGGTAGCTTTTCCAGTGTGCAAAGGGTTTTGTCATCCTTGCACTCACTGAGACAGTACATGGGGATGTAACAAAGCTTTCCTTTTGTGACTGGGATGGTTTGTGTGCTTTGGAACAAAAGAATCTGTATTTAAGATAAAAAAAAAATTATGAACAGGTTAGGACCAGATTGTTAGTAATTCGGGTTTGCAGCATTGACTCAACATTTTTTTTCATCTTTAGAAGCGTTATAAGCCATTTCATGGGGGAATTCTGGGAACCGAAGTCCACCCATCTCAAAGTTGTCAAACTTGAAAAACATTGATTTACAGGCAGTCCTCTATTTACAACTGCAGCTGGGACTGGAATTTTGGCCATAAGTTGAGGCTCCCATGTGACTGGTTCCGATTTTGTGGTTGTTAAGCAAATTGCACCATCATAAGTTTGAATCATGTTAAGCAAATCATATGGTTGTATCTACTCAGAATCTACGCTCCCAAATGAGTAAGATGTAACTATGGGATGCTACAATCAGTTATAAATGTGAACTGTTGCCAAGCACCCAAAATACGGCCATGTGACCATAGTGTGTGTGTGTGTGTGCAACATTTTACAATGGCCAGAAGTGCTTTATTGGCCATAAAGCACTCTATCTGAGGCTGTCGTAACTCTAACCAATTGTTTTATCAACCAATCATAAGTTGAGATCTATTTATAGTTCAACCCTTTGCAACATGTAGGAAAACTATTTAAAGCATTCAGGAGAAATGGTTTCCCACCCACCTTTTAAAGCCTTCAAGAGATGCAGAAATCATAACCTCCATAGATGGATTTAATTATTTTGTTATGCCTTGCTTTGATTGTCTGTGGAGGTTCTCAGTCATCCAGGTCATGGTTGTCCCAAAGGTGCTTTCGAAAAGGCAACCGGACTTTGGGACCTTGCTTTGATTGACATCTAATCTAACCTGCCACTGAGTGAAATAAATCCAGTGTCAGCTATAGGCAATCATCCATCTTCTGCTAGGAAAACTTCATGGACAGAGAGCACCTGCTGTTTCAAAGCTGCATTTACACTTAGCTACAAGGTCACTTGCATGGATCTGGCGCAGTAGGATGGGTGAACCCAACCACTGTAGATTACGATTAAAGGTTAGTTTTTTTCTATAAGCCCCATCTACCTATTGGGGAAATGTTGGAGGCATGTCAATGACTCCTCCTCTCTGAATATTAGCTGGCCTCCCATCACCACTATTTCTACTCCAGCATTTGTCAGTTCCATTAACCCTTTGTTTCCTGAGTTCCTTCATACCCCTCACCTCTCAGAATAACACAGATGGAAGGGACTTTGATGGTCTTCTAGTCCAACCCCCTGCTCAAGCAGGAAACCGTATACCATTTCAGACCAATGGTTGTCCAATCTCTTCTTAAAAACCTCCAGTGTTGGAGCACCCACAACCTCTGGAGACAACTCATCCCACTGATTAAATGTTCTCACCGTCAATAATTTTCTCCTTAGTTCTAGGTTGGTTCTCTCCTTGACTAGTTTCCATCTGCTTTTCTATCTCCCACCTCTGTTTTTGAAAACTGCTTGTTTCCAAGCTTCTGCTAAGGTAGAAGAAAATGGAGAAGATCTCTACTACTTCATTTGGGGGGGAAAGGTGCGTGTGGGTGTATTTTGCAGAATTCTCCAAAATGGAGTCATTGAGAATCTGCCCTGAAAATCCCCAGATTTGTCTTGCTTATTTGCAACTTTTACTTTACTTGTGACTTTCAATTGGTTTCTTCCTCTTTCCCTTAAGAGAGGTGGTTGTCCTGCAGATCAGTTTCAGTCACTACAGTCTAAATATAGTCTTAGCCAGGGCTTTTTTTTCTCATAGAACGCCCAGAACAGAGTTCCGGCACCTTTTTTGGATGAAACCTTGTAGGGTAGGCAAGGCGGATTGTAAGACGTGTGTGAGTTCCGGCACCTTTTTTTTTTTTTTTTTTTTTTTTTTACAAAAAAAGCACTGGTCTTAGCAAGTCCAATAGAGAGAGCTGGATCTACAGTACCTAAATCCTCACTGGTTGTTTTTGTGTCCTGATATTTCCCCATTTTTCAACTTATTTTTGCTTTATTTTTTATTGGGAATTCTAAAATGGGGAATGGGATCTGGGACAGACAAACATTACCGCATCGTCACTAGCATGGTAGACATCACATCAAAATGTGACAATGAAGATAATCAATGTTCATGTAAGCTTGTGTACTGGGATTACTGATTACATACCAAACCATGGGTCATTTGATGATGGCTTACTGATTATTGTAAGCCACATACCATGATTTACCATTGATAATAGCTGGAATCACACAGCTTGTACACCAAGAGCAAACACTCTGCAAGCAAAACCATGAGGTTTTGGAAGTGATTGCACATCACCGGTTTTCCCCTTTTTGCTTGCATAAACCTATTGTTTGAGAAGGTGATTGACACATATCCTGTTCTGAGTGTTGCCATTATTAGAACAGAGGCAGAAGATTATTTTTTTCCCACTAGTTCCTAGGTTGATAAGTGAATGAAGCAATAAGAAATTTTGAGAAAAACTCATTGAAGAATTCTGGTGTCCTGGCTTTTATGTTGATAAGAGAAGATCGACAATTGTGTTTGAATTGCTTGATATACAGTCTCCAGCTTCTTTGGATATCCGCACTTCTGTTTCTCCTATATATTTTTCATATTTTGGAGTTTCTGCCAGGGAAAGGGTGAAGTGCTAGTGGGTGCTTTCTCCCTCTCTCTTTTTCTGTCTCTCTTTCTCTCTCTCCATCAAATAACTCTTCTAATTTTGGGTTCTCCGAAGTTTGGTTTGAGATGCTAATAGTTTAGAAATGAGGTTTTGTTATGATTCCTCTTTGGACCAGCCCTGATCTCGTAATGTATAGCTTGCACAGTTCTGTTTTTCTTATGTGTTGACCATATCTGGACATAATCTCAGAAGTGGGAAAGGCATTTTGGTCTCCAGCAGCCTGATCCTAATGCTTCTCTCCTCATCCTGTATGGAAACCCTCCTAGCATGCGCTGGACCACAGGTTCTCCCAGTCAGAGAGCTGATGAAATGAGATTTCCCAGAATCCCCTTTCTCTCTTTCAGTTTCCTCTGGTCCACCAGCTGACTTCAGCTACCAGCTGCTGTAGAGTCCCTCTGAGGATGCTGGGCTGTTTTCAACTCCATCCTTGTCCTCCCTCTTGCTTTGCTTCCTCCTTGTAGTTGCAGTGAAATGGACCGGAATCTGGTGGCTTCCTGTCTCCATCCTGTTTCCCTCCAACAAACGCCCTTTACTCTCCTGCACACGTCCTCCCTGCCCTGCTCCTTACTCAGACCCTCGCCTGCTCTTAAGACCTTGCTGCTGCTTGCCCTTCCCTTTTCAGGGAGCTTTGCAAATGTACCACTCTCTCTTCTCTGTGCAATACGAGTTCTAAGATTCAATGCAAATATGACTTCATAGGAAACAGTCTGTTTTTACGCTTGGAGAAGAGCAGATCAATGTTTTGAAAGGTGCTGGAATTAGCAGCGGAGACTCCCTTATTATGGATTACTTTAAGGGGTGTGTGTATCTCTTACCTATGTATTTTAAGTGCCGTTCTAATTTTTCCACCATCCTTTGTATAATATAGGTAGTCCTTGACTTATAACTATTTGTTTAGTGGCTATTAGAAGTTATAGTGGCACTGGAAAAAGTGATTTAGGATTGGTTTTCACACAATACTTAGGCTGCTTGGCAACTGGTGTGTGTCTATGACAATTGCACTGTCCTGTGGCCATATGATCACCATGTGTAACTTTCCCAGCTGGCTTCCAACAAGCAAAGTCAATGGGGGAAGCCAGATTTATTTAAGGACTGTGTGATTCACTTAGCAACTGCAGTGATCTATTTAACAACTGTGTCCAAAAGATCACAACATGGAGCAAAACTCACTTGACAATTGTCTTGATTAACAGTGGAAATTTGGGGCTCAGTTGGAGCTGTAATTTGAGGATTACAGGTATATAGTATCAGTTCAGTGTTGAGAAACACACAATAGGTGGCCCAAGATTGCAATTGTAATTTTTAATGTGATTTAATACTGGTCTATTGAGCAATTCTATTTACTATTTGCTATTATTAAATGTGAAGAAAATATTATAAGTAATTTCTCTCCTAGCCTCACACTTTATTTTTTGAAATATGTCCTCTAGCATCCCACTCTGAAGCCAGCAACAGTCAACAACCTGCAGTCTGGAACAGTCGCCCTCCAGGTCCTGTTCCAGAACTGTATGCTCCAGCTACCACCACTTGTTTTTCACTACCTGACTGGTAAAGTCAGTCACACGGAACAAGGGTGGGGGTGAAGGAGGAAAATGCAGAACTTCTTAACTTTGGGTGCTCAGCTGCTTAATATTAAGAGAACAAAGTTGACATGACAGCTGCTTTTGGGCTAGAGCCCAACATTTGAAAATTTTCTGTATTTGGGGGGCTGTCCAGGTCATGCAGAATAACAGGATAGCAGAGTTGGAAGGGACCTTGGAGGTCTTCTAGTCTAACCTCCTGCTCAGGTAGGAAACCCTATACCATTTTAGACAAATGGCTGTCCAGTCTTTTCTTAAAAACCTCCAGTGTTGGAGCATTCACAACTTCTGGAGGTGAGTTGTTCTATGGGTTAGTTTGTTGAATAAGCTATAAGGAAAAGTGGGACCCCTCACTTCATCATGCTTGCCATCTGTATCTTTTATGTTTTATTGTGATTTATTTGCTTGCTTGATGTGAGCCATCCAAAGTCATGGAGAGTTGGGTGGGTGTCATGATGGGGATGACCTTGGGAGAAGGGGAGGAGCCAAAGTCAGGAGAACGGGTCGGACAAGAGGTAGCGTAGCCCACAAGAGGAATGTGGACGTGGCAAACATCTCGTAAGAGACCCTCCCTAGTGTCTTGAGATGCAAAGAGGATGGGGGAAAAATGGACTTTCAGACTTGCAAGTTCAATGTCAACCTTGTGAGGTAGTCCATACAGGAAGCTCACCCAGATGAATTCATTCAACTTTATCGTAAAGTTGCATTAACAGAATCTTGCAAGTCTGAAAATACATTTCTCCTGCACTGCCTTTTTACCCCAAGAAACTATTAATCCCTTCTGAGACATTTATCACATCCCTATTCTTTCTATGGACTAAGCAGCCTCTTGTCCGATGTTCCTCTGGCTGTAGTCTTCCCCCTGTTTCCCAAGGCCATTCTTATATGTATTACAGCAGCCTACAAGTTAGCATCACCACCACCACCACCACCACCATCTCTACAATTCTAAGCTTTTGGAATTCCAGAATTCCCTCTTGACTTTTTTGGGAGAGGAGATCCACTGATTGTCTCTTAGCTCTGATTCTCACACTTGGCAAGACCTGCTGAATCCCAGCATCGTCTGCTTAGCTGGCCCTCTTAGAGACCATCTGCCTCCCTGGGTAGGTTGTGGTCTTCGTGCCAGGAACTTTGCCTGTTGGAGGGGCTCAGAGGCCACTCCATAGCAAGCTGTGCCTGCCTTGTTAATCTTAAGAAGACCATGTTCTCTGCAGTCTACTAGCTTTACATTCTTTTTATATGATGCACGAGACCTCAGCTCTTTTCCCCAATAGATCTATAAAATCTACTTTGATTGAAATTCAGTATGGCACTTTTCTATTTCTTATCTTGCCTTAAAACATCCAAACATGCAAATGGCTTACAGAGAGTAAAAAAAAAAAAAGGTGTTTTGTGAAGATGCTGCCCAGGAGCCACAGATATCAAACATCCAATGCGCTGTATTTATGCCAATGCTTTTAAGCTCTTTCTCTCCAAGGACCCAACAATAAACTGTCATCTAGAAACCTGGGGCAAATGCAACAGTTTAAAATCTGATACCATTAAATTCAGCTCATCTGTCCTGGGAATTTGTTCTTGTGTTTTTTGTTCAACCATAAAGGATTCTTAGTGAAGTGCGGATATTGAGTATGAATCATCCTAAACCCGCTTACCTTGGGCTGGAATCGGAAGGATTGCCATACAGTTGTGCTGTGTTGATGTTTTGTTTTTTTTGTTTTTAGATTACTTTTATCGTGCCTTTATTATTTTATAAATAACTCAAGACAGCGAGTTATTACCTAATACCTAATACTCCTTTTTCCTCCAATTTTCCCCACCACAACAACCTTGTGAGGAGGGCTGGGCTGAGAGAGAGTGACTGGACCAAATTCACCCAATTGGCTGGACTGCAAAGTAAATGTCTCTCTCCATTTACTCCTTGGCAGCTATTTGGTATTTAGGACATGCTACCTGTGAGTTAGGAGTTGGTAAACAGACATCAAACCGAGTTGTCCCTGACAGGCAACCATTACAGCCTCTATGATTGACAAATACATATAGGGTCTCCTTCAGATAGAGCTTGACTTCTGGTGTGCTTCATTGTGTCCATGTAGCTTTCTTGCCGTGAATAAGGAAGATGCTTGTCACTCCATTTAGTAACCATGATAAACCTGAGGAACAGACAGACTAAACAGAGTTTGCAATTCATCATTTTAAAACTCCATTTTAAAAATGGATTTAATCTTTCAGGCCTGCTAAGTTTCCTTCATTTTTTTAAAGAAAAAACATTGTGAAGCTTTATTCTGTGAAGCACGGAGCCTGTTCAAAAGGACAGCTGTGGCTATCAAACTTTGAGAAAATCGTTTCCCGCAAACCACTGCTTGCAGTGAACCTCGTTTCATCTACATCTGCTGTTACCAGTGTACATGATGCTAAAAGGAAGCAAGGTCCATCTAGTTAGTACCAAGACACAAGTAATCTTCAGGGACCCACAAGGGTTTCATTTTGAAAGCAGGGGACAGCTATTAATGACCAATGTGATGAAACCATGAGAGGGAAGCCATCTCTTAGCTCTATCATGATCTATTGCTGGCCCCTTTCTAGGCCTCCTTTGTGTTTTCGAAAAGCATCTGGTTGGTGGACAGGAAGTCATCTTGGAAAAGCAGGCCCTGTTCTGTGCTGCCAATGACACATGCAGCCAGCTTCTGCTATCAACTCAAGATATTTGCTGCAGTCATAAATCCTTAACTGAAGTAACGCAGAAGCACATTGCAGACTTAAAACTTCCTGCTGCAAGTGCATGGAAAATGAAGGTATGAGAGAGGCTTCTCCAAACAAACCCAGAGAGAGAGGAATCACACATTTGCGGAGAATTAAAACTAGTCAGTCTACAGCAGTGGTGGTGAACCTATGGCACGGGTGCCAGAGGCGGCACTCAGAGCCCTCTCTGTGGGCACGTGCACCGTCACCCCAGTCCTAGGCCTTCAGCTGGGTTTTATAAAACCTTTTTGCTTTAGGCCTCCGCCACCATGTACAAAAAAAAAAAAAGGTTCAATCAATCAGTCAATTTCAACTTTTCGCAGGGAAAAAAAGATCTTGCAAAGTTGGAATTGATTGATTGAACTTTTTAGTCCCAACCAGTTTGCCGTTACCACCGCAGCCACGCCCAGCCAATGGGCCACACCCAGCCAATGGGCCACACCCAGCCGGCACCCGACAATACATAAGTGGGTTTTGGGTTGCAGTTTGGGCACTCAGTCTCTAAAAGGTTCGCCATCACTGGTCTACAGCAATGGTTCTCAACCTCGGCAAGTTTAAAAGGTGAGAACTTCAGTTGCTGGCTGGGGAGTTTCGGAGGTTGAAGTCCGAACTGTTTAAAGTTGCTAAGGTTGAGAAATGCTGATCTACAGTTCAATAGGTAATTCAAGCCAGCACATTGGTGGAGTTTTTAGGAAAGGAGGTGGAATGTTATTCACTACAAAGAGCTGGTCAAGCAGTCATCCCTGACTATTGTACCAGCTTGACTAATTTGCTGAATCGAGCTTCTTTTTTTCAAGAGGTCACCTTGACAGTCTTTCTTCTATGCTTCATAATTTGAAAGGTGAGTCTGGCCTTAGGACCTTGCCTAGCTCAGGTTCTGGATCAGTTGACTCAGCCTGTATCTGGATCTCCTCTGGTGATTTTTCCATCAATATACTATCTTTCACAACTAACAGAGTAACAGTGTAACAGAGTTGGAAGGGATCTTAGAGGTCATCTAGTCCAACCCCCTACTCTGGCAGGAAACCCTGTACCATTTCAGACATCTTGCATCTCAAGCTGAGATTCAGGCTAGAATGATCAGGTTTTGTGAGTTTATTTTTTTAAAGCACAAAGTACAAATCATAGTAGTAGCAAATAAAGGACATAAATAAAAAGTAAATTTTGAAAAATAAATTATTAACATCCCTTCATCTGCTGTTTCTTTGTTTTTTCTGATCTTTTTATAATCTTTTTATGGTTTTAATGGTAATGGCTTTAAGTATTGACTGACTGTTTAGCTTTGTTGCATGTCGCCCAGGGTCACGTGTACGGTGAGAAGAGTGGCTAAAACTTGGCAACTGGATTTCTTTCGGTTTAGGGTGTCAGTCATTCAGTCAGTCATTCCATTAGAATGGAATAGAATCTGGAATGGAATAACAATAGAGATAGAATAGAATAGAATAGAATAGAATAGAATGGAATGGAATGGAATGGAATGGAATGGAATGGAATGGAATCTGGAATGGAATCTGGAATGGAATGGAATAATAATAGAGATAGGATAGGACAGAACAGAACAGAATAGAATAGAATAGAATTTTGTATTGGCCATGTGTGGCCAATGAATTTGTCTCCGGTGCATAAGCTTTCAGTGTACATACAAGCAACAAGTGATAAATCATGATCATAATCATCAAAAAAATACATTCATCATAAATCATAAGATACAACACTTGGTGATAGTCATATCTTGCCTTTATTATTTTTACAAGTAACTCAAGGCAGCGAACATATCCAACACACCTTCCTCCTCCTATTTTTCCCACAACAACAACAACAGTCCTGTGAGGTGGGTTGGGCTGAGAGCGAGTGATTGACCCACGGTCACCCAGTTGACTTTCATGGCTAAGGAGGGACTTAAACTCACAGTCTCCCATTTTCTAGCCTGGTGCCTTAACCCCTAGACCAGGGTAGGCAACCTTGGCTCTTTTATGACTCGTGGACTTCAACTCCCAGAAATCCTGAGACAGCTGTCTCAGGATTTCTGGGAGTTGAAGTCCACGAGTCATAAAAGAACCAAGGTTGCCTACCCCTGCCCTAGACCAAACTGACTGTATGGATACAAATATAGCTTCCTATATTTGTTAGTGTGGTCTTTTCCTAACAGCTTTACTGTAAACCAGGTCTTTTCCTAGATAACTGAAAAATGTACATGAGGCTGATTTCGAAGCGGTCTCCTCAATCTTAATCAGGCTCTGGACAGACCATTATAATTGGCTAGGGTTACACATCACAAAGTTATAATATAGTTGTTTACTTTGAGAGTTGCATGATCTGTGGGCACAGCCTTTGGTGGTTTGTAACTCATGTATTATAATTTAATGCAGTGTCCATATTTCATTTTGAAATAAATCTTGCTATATTGAATTGTAGTTAATTCATGGATAGGAGAATCTTGAGTCTTAAGGAGCCGATGAATTACAATTCTCAGCAGCACCAACCAGCATGTGGAATTCTAGAACTTGTATGCAACATCTGGAAGGTTTCAGTTTTCCACCTTTTATACATAGCGTCTGAATTCAGGATCTCAGTTTGCTGATATGAAAATATGTGGACACCTTGTGGCAAGACGGGAGGCGAACAGATTTAATAAATAAATAAATGTTTGCACAATATCCTATACCACAAACTAGCTGACTTTATCTTAGTTGCATAAAGTGAACAAACCAAATGATAAGTGCAGACCCCTAAAAATGATTGGTTTAGCATGTATTATGTAATCCCAGCTGTGGTTATATAATCACCCAAAGCATCTCCCAGCATCAAGAGGGGGAAGCATTTAAGAGAATTTTTTTTTGTACACCCCTACGCAATCACTTTGAGTTCCGTAGCACCTCATCCTAACACTTTCCTCCCTTGTTCTGAGAAATATCGCTGTTGGTCAGTCGCAGTTTGAGGCTTCTTGAGTCAAAGCAAAAGAATAAGAGGTCCACGACTTTAGTTGTGCAATTGGATCTTACCATGGATTATTGAATAAATTACAGTGATTGAGTTCATAGAATGGTGCTAAGCTAGAATCAGGCAATCCAATTTACAGCTGATATGTGTGAACTTACCCATAGGTTGGCCAATATGGTGTTTACCAGATAAATGTTATAATAATTTATGGCATCTGCCTTTGTTTTCTTCTGATGTAGAAGTTTGTGGAAAGATTTTTGAGGATGCTTTTTACCCCCCCTTAACAATTAGTATGCAATAATTGTTCTTCGGATTTTCACACTTCTTCTTGGCCACCAAGAGATAATCGAATTCTCAAATTTGATCAAATCAAACCTTCACTCAGCAGTAATTAGGCAAATGCTTGAGAGAAATGCACAACAGGTTTATAGACAGTGACTTTCATAACATTTTCTCCTCAGTCAGTGTAGTTAAGAGAATCATACAGGTAGTCCTCGACTTATGACCACAATTGAGCCCAAAATTTCTGTTGCTAAGCGAGATAGTTGTTAAGTGAATTTTGCCCCATTTTATGACCTTTCTTGCCACAATTGTTAAGCGAATCACGGCAGTTGTTAAGTTAGTAACACAGTTGTGAAGTGGATTTGACTTCCCTCCATTGATTTTGCTTGTCAGAAGGTCACAAAATGTGATCACATGAACCCAGGACACTGCAACTGTCATAAATATGAGTCAATTGTCAAGCATCTGAATTTTAATCACGTGGCCAAGGAGATGCCGTGATGGTCGTAAATGTGGAAAAATGGTCATAGGTCACTTCTTTTTAAAGTGCAGTTGTAACTTTGAATAGTCACTAAATGAACAGTTGTAAGTCAAGGACTACCTGTACTAAGCTACCTAGTTTTGATGTTTTCTGGTGTGTTTTGTATTAAAGAAAGTGATGCAGCAGATCCTGCAATTTCAGGGTGAGTTCAGGGAGAGATATGATGTCACAGTTATGATTAGTGTAGTAGGAAATAATGGAAGCTGAAATATGGAAGTGAAGACGACATGCAGATGAGGCCCATAAGGGTTAGTTTTGGATCATTTGACTGAATTTGAGCCAAGGTAGTTTCCACATGATCTGAGCCCAGAAAATATGTATTAAAAACAAAAATGGGTGGGGAGACACTGTTTCCGCTTGGCTTGCTGTGTTGTGAAATTAGTGATTTCCCTCAACTGCTGCTGGATAGACAGATTCCTTTTCAGTGGGGTAGAATAGAGAACACCAACCCTCCCCATCTCCAATTTCACACTTCTGAGGCTATATTCAGTCTCAGCAACAGTTAAAAGGAAGTATGTTCAGCAGATTAAGTCAAGGAGCCTTAATCAAGAAGATGGATGTCTATGAAGGTTCTCAGTCATCCGTGTCACGGCTGTCCCAAAGGGGCTTTTTCCAAGGGCAACTGGACTTCTTTTGTTTTCCCTTGAAGACGTTTCCTTTCTCATCCAAGAAGCTTCTTCGGTTCTGACTCTGACTTCTTTAGTTCAGTCAGAACTGAAGAAGCTTCTTGGTTGAGAAGCAAAATGTCTTCAGGGAAAAATAAAGGAAGTCCAGTTGTCTTTGGAAAAAACACCTTTAGGACACCTTCTCTTCCTCCAGCTGTTCTTCTTTTCTGTCTTCAGCCTACTCTCTGAGGTTGGGCTACCCAGGGAATTTTAGACAGAAACAGCCTGAGCTGGGATGCAAAGTTCCTTTAATGGAGCCCATTGCTCTTAATGACTTGCAGTGATTCACTTAACAGCCACAGCCAGAACTGACAGGCATCTGTTGTAAGTTGGGCAATGTCGCATGATTTTTTTCACTTTACAACTGCATTGCTTAGCGATGAAATTGCCAGTCCCAGTTGCAGTCGGTAAGTGAGGACTACCTGTATGTGTTTTTATACCAGTAAATAAAACAAAAATGAACAAAACAAATGTAGCAATTTCAAAATACTAAAAGAATAAAATTAAAAGGCAGACAAGAAAGGAAAAACTTTGGGAAAAAGCAGGAAGAAAGGAAAAAAACAACTTCTGACTTAACAACCAATCACTGTCTTAATGACTGTTCAGTTACAGCAGACCTCCCAAAAAGCTACTTATGTTTTGGACTTTTAACGTCTCCCCCCCCTGGTCAAATGATTGCATTTTGGGTGCTTGGCAACTTGCCCGCATTGCAGGCTGCTTGCAGTGTGTGCAGTCGCGTGAGTGTGATTTATAATGTTTTTGCCATAAACTGGCATTTACTGGTCCATATTATGGTGAACAATGAGTTCACGTAACAAACAACAGCATTTACTTAACAACTCTGCATAAAACTAGGTTCAGTCACATGGTGATTTGCTTTATGGCCATTACGCCTTATAACTGTCATTACAAATAGTCCTCACTTATGACCACAATTGAGCCCAAAATTTCTATTGCTAAGAGAAACATTTGTCAAGTGAGTTTTGCCCCAATTTACGACCTTTCTTGCCACAGTTGTTAAGTGAATCATTGCGATTGTTAAGTTAGTAACACGGTTGTTAAGTAAATCTGGCTTCCTCTTTGACTTTGCTTCTCAGAAGGTCGCAAAAGGGGATCACATGACCCCGGGACACAGCAACCCATCATAAATACATGCCAGTTGCCAAGCAGCTGTATTTTGTTCACGTGACTGTGAGAATGCTGCAATGGTCATACATGTGAAAAACGGTCGTAAGTCACTTTTTCCAGTGCCATTGTAACTTTGAACGGTCACTAAATGAACTATTGAACTGGGATCAGTTATGATTGTAAATCACGGACAACCTGCAATAGATTTTGCAACCAGATCTTTGTGGAGGAGCATCAATGACACAATTTTCCATTTACCTGCCTCTCCCCTGCTGCTCAGTAGGGGGTTAAGGAGCTTGGGGGTTTGGCTATTTCTAGCTTTTTTTGAGGCTCTCTCCCCCTCTCCCCCCTTTCCTTTGGGGCTGCTGTGAAGGTCAGCACGCACCCTTAAGACAGAGGGCTCCAGTTCATCGTCCTTGGCTCTCATTGTATGAAGGCACCCACCATCAAAAATAATTCTGCAGATTAGCCATCAGCAGACAGTGATTTGGGTTGACAATTGTGCAGTCAGCACTGGGCATGATGGCGAGGTGTACCTGATAGGCCAGAGTCTGGGTTTGTCACTGCTTATGTGAGCTGGGTCCCCAGTGCATCAAGTGGGAAACAATTTTGACCAACTGCTTCTCAAAAAGATTGGGACAGTTGGAAAAGTGAGAGTACGTACAATGCCTTTTTCACGGCATTTGTTTTTTTCCTCCAAGATCCAATGATCGGAGTACTGTTTTCAGGATGAAGTAAACTTAGACCAGACTTTTTGGCAGTGTTTATTGATTGGTTTTTTTAAAAAAACAAACAAACAAGTTTTTACACCTGACAACTCCAGAATGACCCTGGACGGCTTCACAGATTAGGAGAACATAGAAAAGAAGCCATGTTATAACAAAAGAACAATAGCAAAGCAGTCTCCTTAACATCTGCAGACTAAATGGTCATACAGGCATCCTAACCCAAGGCCTAGGGCAGGGGTAGGCAACCTTGGCTCTTTTATGACTCGTGGACTTCAACTCCCAGAATTCCTGAGCCAGCATGGCTCAGCTTGGAAACCTCTCTCTTTCCCCTCAGCATGGCTGGCTCAGGAATTCTGGGAGTTGAAGTCCACGAGTCATAAAAGAGCCAAGGTTGCCTACCCCTGGCCTAGGGAAAGGACCAAGGTTTTAGGTTTTGCTTGAAGGCAGATCCTCTGCAAGGTGCTACCCTACCACCTTTTCAATAACATTCTCTAGAAAGGAGAGATTGAACAAAAATTGTCCAGGGCTCTTGGGTTCAGCAGTGGCTTCTTGAAGAGAAGATGAACCACCAGGACTTCCTTCAAGGTTGATGGAACCATCTCATCTCTCAAGAGGCCAATACCACCTCAGGGACTATAATGGAATATGAGGATGACCTTGGAAAACAGGGGGAAGGGAAATGTTACCTACAGCAGTGGTCCCCAATCTTTTTGGTAACAGGGAAATTTTTCCACAAACTGGGGGGGGGAGGAGTGTGTGAACTAGATCCTCCTCATGTACAGTTTCATTCATCTGCCCCTCACCTCCAGCTATGCAGCCCAGTTCCTAACCGGCCACGGACTGGTACCAGTCCATGGCCCGGGGGTTGGGGACCCCGGCATAGAGAATGATCAGATAAAAGGAGGAGGAACTCACATCTGAGTAACAGGTAAAGAAAGAAACCTAGAAAGGATCTGCTCTAACTAATCAGATGGTAAAACTAGATAGTTGGAGAGTTGTACTTTCAGCCTGGCAAGAGAGATGTCAATCTCACAAAACAGAATAAAAATAACAAGATGAGCTAAGTCTACTTTATTGCAATGCCACAGTAACAGAATCTTGCATATTTAAAACTACAAATGTCTTCATTTAATTGCTTTCCTTGGTGTCATTTTGAGCATAAAATTTTTGCCCTGTCTATGATTGTGAATTATTCCTTGTGCGAGTTGGCATTTGAAGCTGAAATTATGCTTCTATTGTACTTTAGATTAGACTCCAATTCAGAAATTTTTTGGAGGGGGGAATGAGTGGGGTTCTCTTTGAGCCTCTTCCATTTGTCTTTTGCACAAAAAGAAATTTTAGACACAATGGGGGAGTTCAAAAGACACTTTCTGCACTTCGGCATTCAAACTCAAGCTGTACCTATAGTACTTAGGCACAGGGGAAAGTTTTTGACCTCATGAATAAATGAATGCAAACTCTACTTTGCACAAATGATCAGCCATTTGATCTCTTATGGCCATTTAATATAAGGGCAAGGCTATCTATAGAAGATATTTTGTAAAAGTGCCTGTAATTGCAAATATATCCGTTGGCTTCAAAGATCTGTTTATTTATTCCAGGCATTTTAATAGCAACATTTGACTTAGAAGGCAACAGGGAAAGAAGGAGAAGAAATAATAAAATTTCATTAAGATTTAAGAGGCAATTGGGAAGTTTGTGAAGCCAAACCATAGGGAAAATTAGCATCTTAACAAAGGTTTCTTGTGGAGTAGATGTTAAAAGCTACAAATAATGGGGAAATCTGTATAAAAAGTCTGTTGAGGGAACTTTACCAAATGGAAATATGGATTTTCCAGTCTATTTTTAAAATAAAATTCCATAAAGCAAATTGATAGACTCAATACCACTTTGCTAATATAGTTGGTAAAAACAGACTTGACTTACATTTACATGTATATTCTAGCTTAGGTTTGAGCAAATGCAACACGATAGGTCTTGTCCTTCAGCACCGGTTTCTAAGTAACTACGGTTATAGTAGTTAAGAGCATAAGCAACTGATGGGAGTGCTCTATGCTAGAGATGATTAGTAGAAGGATAGAGAAAATTTTGCCTCTGTACCATTTGTGTTCTTGGTTTTTAGTCTTTATCTAATTCTTGGTAATTTTAATGTTTTTATATGTATTGCTTTATTGTATTGTTAAGTGTCCCAGAGTCACTTTGAATAGTGAGATGGGTGGCAAATTTAATAAGTAAATATATATAAATAAAAATTATGCTTCTTTGATTTTTTTCTCTTTAGACTCCTGTTCTCCAGCAAGAAACATGGAACAAGTGAACTGACGTGAACTCCCATTCTGGTGAGCCTTTCGTCTGGTGTAGGGGTGGGTGAGTGGATGGAACACACCACTGGTCTTGGGTAGGGGGCATAGAAAATGGCTCTGAAGGACAGACAGAAAAGCCACCCCCCCTCAAGTGGGACTTTAGTCTATTCCAAGAAATATCTCAGACCAGCTCCCCCTTAATTTATACAAAGATAAAGGACATTCTGACTTGCAAGATTCTGTTCCTAAAACTGTTATTAAAAAAGTAGTTTTAGATCTATATGGCATTGGTTTCTTGATCTGGGCTATCTTATAGGGCTGACAGGGAAAATAGAAGCAGAGATGGGTGTCCTCCATCTTTGGAGAGTTAAGAGTTAAGAGGTTTAAAGATGAAATGAATCATCCAGATCTGAAGGAAGATAATTTTAAGAACCCTGTCAGAGCTTCCATCTGTTTCTCCAGGGTTGTGAGGTATCAAATCTAGGAGAGTCTGCATCCTCAAAGCTGCTTTTTTGCAGTCCTGAGAATTCTTCCCAACCTGTATTATGGGAAAGTCATGGCAAATTTTCCCCTATGGGAAACCCTTGAAAGCACATTCTTGTTTTGCTTTGCTTGTTATTTTCCACTTGATTTCATCCAGCTTCATCCCTGCTTCATCTGGATAGAAGTGGTGGAAACTTCTTGGGGGCAAAGGAAAGAGAGATTGTGGGGTCTGCATTGTAGAATCTCTCACTGCCACAAAAAACAGCTTGTTTGTAGAGGCTACCATAATTCTGCAAAGTAACAATAAGTTGAATTTGCAAGGCTGTGCCCCTTTCTGTGCTTTTGAGCTACGGGCAATTCATGAGAATCTACGGTGTATGTGTTTGATCAAATTATTGTCTGCCTACGTTTCTATACTATTACTCTTCCATTACTAATGAAGGGCTGCTGTTGGCAGGTGCCTTTGGGGTCCTTGTCATTCTGAATCAGGATATATCTTCAGCTCTGCTTATTTCTCCTACAGTCTTCGCTGCTCCATGGTTACAACCCTCGACTTAGCTGCGGGAACTCTCTAGATACAATTCTATACTTGCCTTTGTTCCCTCTACCTTCTGAAGGCAGGAAAGGATTCTGGCCACAGTCCAAAATCCCCAAATTTATCCAAAACCAGAATAAGATCCCCCGTCCAATAGGGTTTGACCTTTATTGCCTTGAATAAGGTTAATATCTTAGGACAAGGGTCTGCAACCTTGACAACTTTAAGACTTGTGGACTTCAGCTATGCTGGCTGCGGAATTCTGGGAGCTGAAGTCCACAAGTCTTAAAGTTGTCAAGGTTGCAGACCCCCTGTCTTAGGACAATCCAGATCTGCCTGGGGTTTTGCATTGCTTTGATTTGTAGGGAGAATTAGTCCTTGCTTCTGTGGATCCCTCCCTTTTTATTCCTTCGTTGATACTCCCAAGGAAGATCAGAAGGCATCTCATTTTATTTCCTTGGATTGTGGGGAATATTGTCCAGCTGGCAAGATGTTCTCTTTCCCCAACTTTCAAAAATGTTCGGTCATAATTCCCTTTTCTCTGGAATACCTCTTCAGTTGAAAGCTCAGCTACCAAAGGGGTTGGGTTGACCCAGGAAACTCTTCTCCTTTATTCCTGAACCTTCACAGCCCTTTTTGGAACCTTTATGAATGTCTGCAGATAAATGAGGGAAGCCCAATTTCCCAGCAGACTCATTTCCTGTGGTTTTGCTCAGTCAAAACTTCGCAGAACATGGCCTTATATGATGCAGCTTTTTTACAGAAATGTTTGTGGAAGTGTCATCAGTCACACTCTGAAAAGGCTGTGTTGGAAGCCAGGACTAAGCCAGGACTAGGATATGTTACTATCCCAAGCTCTGGCAGCTGCAGTAAATCTTAGACTAAGATAGACTAAGATTTATTGCAGCTGCCAGAGCTTTGCATGCAGCCTTTAAAAACTGCAGTCTCTCATTTTTGGGGTAAGCAGGGGGAATCAGTAATTTTGGGGGGAATAATTACATGTAATCCTTGACTTATGGCCAATCGCTAAGTGATGTTGCCATTAAGCAAGTGATCATGTGACTGGATCCCATTTTATGACCATTTTACCATGGTCATTACGTGAACCATATGGTTGTTAAGTGAATCACACTGTTGTTAAGCGAATCTGGCTTCCCCAATTGACTTCGCTTGTTGAAAACTGGGTCAGGGGTGTCATTCAGCAAATGTTGACTGTAGGCCTAAATGTTTTATGCTTTTTCCTGTTTTGGTGGAGCATGTTCCACTTGGGAAAGGTTCGGCCCCCTCGCTTTGTTTGGAAGGGGTCTGGTGGTGCGCTTCCTGCTCCCTGGTGCGCCCACCGGCTGTCCCTGACCTCCTTGGGTTCACTCCGAACCTTTCTAAATATTGTTTGTGATCCATAGCTTTTCTCCCCAACACGGGTGCCTTCTCTTTGGGCTGATGTGCCAAACAGGTTGCCATGCAACCAACAGACAGCAGAAAGACAGACTAGGATGGGGGGGGGGGGAAGCCCAACTGAATTCAGCTGCACTTGAGAAAAACAAAGCCAGAAGTGCACTTTTCCTCCTTTGCTCCTCCTTTGAACCTCATGTTGAATTGCCCCGTTGTCTTCTCAGCTCTGTGGCCACCATCATCCCTGCCTTTTTCTGACAAGGAAATCTTACAGACAGAAGGGAAGAAGCAGCCTTCTCTCCGCCTCTCCAGGTTCTGATTTCTCCTGCCTCTTTAGTTATTCTTTACTAAGCAAATTCTATGTGCTTGTTGTATGCAGGTAGTCCTCGACTTACAACTATTTGTTTGGCGACTATTCAGAGTTACAGTGGCACTGAAAAAAGTTATTGATGACTGACCCTCACAGCATCCTCATGGTTGCATGATCAGTATTTGGGCGCTTGGCAACTGGCATGTATTTACGACGGTTGCAGCATCCTGGGTCATGTGATTGCCATTTGTGACCTTCCCAGCCAGCTTCCGACAAAGTCAATACGGGAAGACAGATCTGCTTAACGACTGCATGATTCACTTAACAACTGCAATGATTTGCTTAAAAGCCGTGGCAAAAGAGGTCGTAAAATCGGGCACGATTCACTTAACAACCATCTTGGTAGCAAAGAAATTCTGGTCCCAATTGAGAGTTGTAAGATTTTAATTTTAATTTTAATTTTAATTTTAATTTTAATTTTAATTTTAATTTTAATTTTAATTTTAATTTTAATTTTAATTTTAATTTTAATTTTAATTTTAATTTTAATTTTAATTTTGTTTGAATTTAATGCACAATAACCAATGTATTGGTCATTGCAGTTCAATTTTGGGTATATCCCAGGAACTACTATGTCAATTTTATTTGGTTTTGTTAATTTTATTTTATTAAAATTAGGGAAAAGAAAAGCCTAGCCTTCTGCGAATACAAACATGCCAGCTGCTGCAATTCGAACATTGCAAAAGGGTATCATCCACATTTGACACTAAGGGGGTAACAGCAAAATCTAATATTAGTGGATTGATGAAAAAAATGGTCTAAGGAAACGTTATTGTAGCGAACTATGGCATTGTGTAAGGAGTGAACATAGACTCCGGTTAAGCCAGGATATAATTTCTTTGGGTTAAATCTAGTATGATCTGGGGAACTATCCATTGCTGTTTGCAAACTTTAGTGTATGGTGCCACTTGTTGTATGAATCAAATTAGTCAGGGAGGTTATTCAGTAAACTATGGTTAAACAAACCAGGTTTCTCTCTCTCTCTCTCTCTCTCTCTCTCTCTCTCTCTCTCTCTCTCTCTCTCTCTCTCTCTCTCT
>NW_015386660.1:354195-464489 GCF_001527695.2 Protobothrops mucrosquamatus | reverse complement strand
ACCAGGGCCTTTGACTCCAGCTGGTCCTGGGGGCTCCGGGCTCTACCCAACACCCTCCATTCACATGCCAGCCATGGGGATCACAGGTCAGTCTTTGCCCCGGCCAGGGAAAGCTTGAGGTTTTCCCTTCCCCCTCTTTTTCAGTTGGTTTAGTGCAAAGTTCCCCAATCTTTCCGGGTTGGCGGCCCGGAGGGAGGGAGGGGGGGAAAGAGGGAATGGTTTTGTGGGAGGGGCACCCACTGCTCACAAGACCCGTGACGCTCGCACGAGTGGGGCCCCGAACGCTTGCAACGCTCACACTATTGGGGCCCCGAGCACTCACAACACTCACAAGTGGGGCCCTGAGCACCTGCGATGCTTGCACGAGTGGGGCCCAAAGCGCCCATGACCATCATGAGGGCCCGAGCACCTGCGACACTCATGTGAGTGGGGCCCCGAGTGCCCGCGACACTCATGCGAGTGGGGCCCCAGGCACCTGCGATGCTTGTGTGAGTGGGGCTCAGAGCACCTGCGATGCTCGTGTGAGTGGGGCCCCGAGCGCTTGCAATGTTCATGTGTGTGGGGCCCCGAGCACCCGTGACGCTCATGTAAGTGGGGCTGTGTGCGCGCATGCACATGCACCAGCCAGCTACTCACATAGCCCGGTTGCAAATAGGCCACAGACCGGTAGTGGGCTGTGGCCCACAGGTTGGGGACCCCTGGTTTAGTGTTTCAGAAGCGAGTATGACGGGTAAGGTCATATTTTCAAAGTGGTTATTTGTTGGTAGTCCAAATCAGTCCTTTGCTGGATGAAGGCACTTGGAAATTGGGCATGTATTTACCACAGTTGCACTGTCTTGTGGCCATGTGCTCATCATTTGCAACCTTCCAGCTGGCTACTGACAAGCAAAGTCGGTGGGAGAAGCCAGATTTGCTTAGCGACCGCATGATTCACTTAAAAATTAAAGTGATTCATTTAACAACTTTGGCAATAAAGATTGCAAAATGGGGCAAAACACACTACCTTGTCTAGCAATGGAAATTTTGAGCTGGATTATGATTATAAGTTAAGGACTATCTGTACAATTTTACAAAACACCCGAACATCGGAAGGAGAAGCAACCATTAAAAGACAATGAAACTTGCAAGACGTGTCCTCTATGGTCACTGAAGGCTGTGGGTCAAGATCTGCCACCCTTGTCCAAGTGTATTTAGGCTGGGAGAGAGCAATCAAGTAGGCTTCTGGATCTAAGAGAAGGAAAACTGGGTCCTGGGATCCTGGTCCAACACCTTCACCCATGCGCTGTCTTTATAGGTGGTCCTGGGCTTACCACTACAATTGAGCCCCAAATTTCCATTGCTAAGCAAGGCAGTTGTTAAGTGGCCCCGTTTTACGACCTTTATTGCCAGAACTATTAAGTAAATCACTGCAGCTCTTAATAAATCACAGCAGCTGTTAAGCGAATCATGAGGTCATTAAGTGAATCTGGCTTTCCCCATTGACTTTTTTTGTCGGAAGCCAGCTGGGAAGTGGTCACATGACCCTGGGATGCTGCAACCGTTGTAAGTACAAACCAGTGCACCCCAATTTGGATCAGGTGACCATGGGAATGCTGCAATGGTCATGAGTGTGAAAAACAATCATAAGTCATTTTTTTTTACCGCTACTGTAATTTCAAACGGTCAGTAAACGAATGGTTGTAAGTCAAAGACTATCTGTATTATTATGTTACGTTACGTTACGTTACATTGTATTGTATTATATTTATATTATATTTATTATATTATTTATTATATATTATATTATATTATATTATATTATATTATATTATATTATATTATATTATATTATATTATATTATATTATTACATTACATTACATTACATTACATTACATTACATTACATTACATTACATTACATTATAGTATTATTTTATTATTTTATTATTATTTATTAGATTTATATGCCACCCATTTCTTTACTCTTGGGCTGAGAGGAAGGGACTGGCCCAAAGTCATTCAAGCAACTTATGTGGCTGAGAGCAACAGAATCTGGCTCTCCCACTCCTAACCTAGCACCTTCCAACACTTGTTCATTTGTTACTTTAAAAAAAATATTCTCTAATAATAGTAATGGGAGCAAGGTGGGAAGTCTTCATTTTTTCCCCAAAGGAAAGGGGAATCAAAGGTCAGTGAAGGTCTTATGGGTAAGGTGTGGGCATCTGGTGGTTTTAAACTTCCCATCTTTTGTTATACCTGCCTGTAGTCTGCAGCCTTCCTACTTTCCTATGCTTGGGTTAAACCCCAAGTCAAGACATCATGAGGGAACTTCCTCAGGGCTTACTCAGTCTGGGAAATGAAGGCAGCGAGGAGGACTACAGACTGACGGAGAGACCTGTAGACAAAACCAAACATCCCCCAAAACAGTAGCACTCATGGGCACTGTGTAAAAATAAAATAATAAAATAAGCTGGGGAACTGTGCCAGAGGAAGAACTTCAGAAGCACATCTAGTAGAGAAGAACATTTTCAATCTATTGGAAGACACTGACTTTTCACCATCTCTGTCCAACCATTCAAGAAAGTGGAGCATTGAAGGCCTTCTATGGACTCAGGATGCCATAGATGGCAATGCACCCAAGGCTGAGTTTGTCCTGCACAGCTTCCTTTGGTCCCTTTTTCTCTCTTTCTAGGTGGAGGAGTGACCCTTTTTATTGCCTTGTATGATTACGAAGCCAGAACAGAGGATGACCTGACATTCATCAAGGGAGAGAAATTCCACATCATCAACAACACGTGAGTGTTGGGTTTGGACATGATGGGAACACAGGACATCTTCCTTACCGAAGCTAAACAGCCTTGACTTTCTGGATGGGAACTACCAAGCAATGTACATTGCTTTCAGTTTCTTCACGGGAAACGTGGGCAGGATATTAATAAAGAAACAGCAACTCTCAGTCTTAGGAGGTCAACAGGCCCGGCCTCCTTTAACTTCTGTCTGTGGAATTGCACACCTGGGATAACCATGGGCTGAGCTTAACTCGATTACGCGTGTGTATATGGTTATGTCCATGTGCAAAACAATAGGGTGGGATTTTCAGGGAAATCTCTGCTCATCTTGCTTGCACAGAGTTCACTGTCGATTCAGGGCACACTGCAGGTGTGAAAAGAAGGCAGACCCCAAGGGCTTTTGGCAAATTAGCCAAATATGGTCCACTCTTGACTGACAGTAATGCAATAAAAGGTCAATTTTATTGACTTTTTGTTCCTTTTGATGGAGCTTCTCTCTGGATTCTGTATCCTTTTGCTGGTGAAACTCCAAGCAGGGGATCACTGACGTTGTGTTTTTCCCCTCTTTTTTGCTACAGAGAGGGTGACTGGTGGGAGGCACGCTCCCTGACCACGGGAGCCACCGGCTACATCCCCAGCAATTATGTGGCTCCTGTGGACTCCATCCAAGCAGAAGAGTAAGTACAGGGGGCAGGAAGCAGACTGGAGGGATGTTTAGTGAAATCTGGCAGGTGTACTATAGGCAGGCTGGGGGATTCTGGGAGTTGAAGTCCACATGTCTTAAAAGTTGAGAAACGCTGATCCAGAGCATCCCTTCTTTCTTCCCAGATGGTACTTTGGGAAGATTGGCCGGAAGGATGCTGAGAGGCAGCTGCTGTGCCATGGCAACCCCCGGGGGACCTTTCTCATCCGCGAGAGTGAAACCACCAAAGGTACCACTGGGGTGTCACCCTCCTTCCCTTGCCTTCTGGCAAGCCCTTGGGGGACAGAACCGTGTGTGGTGCTTCCGGATTTTGCCTTCCTAGCTTAGGCTGCTGCCTTCTGGTCTGCAAGAGTCCCATCTAGATCTTGGAGAAAAAAGTATTCTCTTGCATTTTTTTCCTACCTGGTCTCATTAGATTCAGTAATAAAGAAGTTGCTTTAGAAACATCAAAGAAGATGAGAATGTCAATAATATAGGTGGAGGGTGGTGTTCCCACACTGAGCATTATGTCTGTGCTGACTGGGGAATGCTGGGAGTTGAAGTCCATCCATCTTGGGGTTGCTGAAAACCAACACAACAAACAATATAAGGGAACACTATAAATTACCTCTCAAACTCAAAACATAGCATGGACTTTGGTGAATCGCTTTGTTGTAGGGCTTGCACGCTCAGAGTCTGCTTCTACCAGGGTGAATATTGTGGTTCCAGGCCAGACCACCCAGTGAAAAGACAGATTTAGAACAAGAGAGAATCTATTGGTGCAGGGGGGCGAGGGGCTTTGAGACTTTTTGTGGGGTTCCAGTGTTGGGGAAAGTAGTAAGCCTTCTCTAAGCAAGGTGGTCTTAATCAGAATTGGGGAGGGGTACACTTATACAAGGGTAAACAAAAACAATATGAATTCCCTTTCATCTAATTAAATAAGTGGTGTATGGAGAAATACTTGGAGCTTAATTGGAAAGGCATTTTGTAAACACTGAGCCTCTGTGAAAAATGTTTATTTCCAATTTGTCCCTGCTTTGCTACCAATTGCAAATTGAAGTAGGGCTCCCAATATTGATGGATGTTTTGGGGAAGAATATTTGGGATGAAGATATTCTTTAAGGTATTCGGGTTGCAAATCTTTTAGGGTTTTACTGTCAGGCACAAGCAATCAAAACCTCTTGTTAATAGTCTCAAGCAGATGCTTTATTGTTAATCACCTATGTTAAGAATCTCACCAGACTGACTGCATTCCCTTGGGAAGGTTAGTTAAGGCTTCAGGAATTCTGGGGGAGTCAGACTTGTGTCACTTTCTGCAATGCAAGGACTCTTAGCTAGGCCCCTCTTAACACCTCCCTCTATCTAGCTGGAGATTCCAGCATATCTACAGATTAAATAAACATGGAAGAACTTTCTTGCGTTAATTATAAGTCTACATCAGACTGAAGGGCACACGAATGATTTCCAACATTCTCTAAAATGTTGTCATCTTCTATATTCTATTAGCTCCTCATTTGGGGAGGCAAGGAATATGTTGACCATCCCAGTGAGGTTAAACTACAATCCCCAGCATGGCTTGCAGTTGGCCTCCCTGGCTAAAGTTTCTGCAAATTGGAATTCAGTAGTAATGCCAAAGTCAGGTTGCTTTCACACAACCCATTTCTGCTTCCCATCTCCTTTTCCTAGGTGCCTACTCATTGTCTATCCGGGATTGGGATGAGATGAAGGGAGACCATGTCAAGCATTACAAGATCCGGAAGCTGGACAGTGGTGGCTATTACATCACTACCCGGACCCAGTTTGAGACTGTGCAACAGTTGGTGCAGCATTACAGAGGTAAAGAGTGATGGGTTCAAGAGACGGGCAGGTGTTAAGATTGGTAAAGGAAAGATCAACATGTCAACCTTTCAAGATTGTCCAGATTAGGAAAGAGACTCCACAAGAAAACTAGAACTAAGCTAATCATTGCAAGTCTGATTATGTTTTTCCTCTCCTCCCTCTTGTACTCTAATGTGATGCTTCTCAACCTTTGCTGACTGGAGAATTCTGGAAGTTGAAGTCCACACATCTTAAAAGCCACCAGGGTTGAGAATCACAGCTCTAATGAGCCAGGGAAGAATCAGCCTGAGCATCTTCCTAATCTTTCCCAGACCTCAAGGAATTTTTTCACCCTTTTTTTGTTTTTTGTACAGCTTCTGAATATTTTTTTCCAAAGCCATCTCCATGATTCTTTACAGCAAGACACCGGCAGGAGAATGATGGGAGATCTGGTGCCAACTCCTGCATTTGGGATCCTCCTTGGGATATTTTGAGGCTGGTTGTGGAGTGCTATTTAATTAATTAATTTTCTTGAGTCCTTTGCTCTGCCTTCAAGATTGTTAGAGCTCCTCTATCGTGGTTCAGGGATAAATCAATCAGACTGAAGTTGCACACATCCTATGCTAAAAAGTGGCTCACGGTTTATGCCTAAGAATGTTCTGCAACCAATGAGGCTGTTTTGGCTGTTTCGGGCTTTGTGCAGCCATCAGGACCCAATTCCAGTAGAGCGAATGATTTTTTAAAAATGGATTCAGGAAAAGATGAGGTTCCAACCATCTTTTCTGTCGTAGTCTCGACCTGGATTTAGCCAGGGTTCTGTGGCTAGTAAACCAATACAGGTAGTCCTCGACTTACAACAGTGACTGTTCCAAGTTATAACGGTGAATGAATGGTGGCTATAGCCAGTTCTCAGAGTTCTGGCTGTCCCAGCATCTCCATGGTCACATAATCACAGTCTGGGTGTTTGGCAATCAATTCACAATTAGGACTGGTTGCCAAGCGCTTCATGATCCTGTGATTGTCATTTACAACCTTCCCTGCTGGCTTCCCCAGAAAGTCAGTGGGAAAGCCGACAGGGAAGGTTGCAAGTTGCTGGGGTAACTCTTCCCCAGTTGTGCAAGCTCCTTCAACCCCCTATGCTTACCAGTCACTCATGCACCCCCCAGACCTGTGCCCTCACACTACCCCCACGCACACTTCCCAAACCCCCTTGCATTCTCATAGATCCCTTCTTCCATTATCCACTTTCCTGTCTGCTGGCCTGGGACTTCAACTTCCTGCTGGCTTCCCCATTGACTTTGATTGCAGGAAGCCAGCCGGAAATTGCCTTGCCTAACACCGAGGGAATTCAGTTAATGACAGCAACCGGGACTAGAGGAATTGCTGTTGCTAAGCAATGCATCCACACTTTATGACTGCATCACTTAGAGATGGAAATTCCAGTCGCAATTGCCATCATAAGTCGAGGACTACCTGTAACCAATCATGTCTATCAAATAAACACAAAGAGAGATAAATTAGTATGTGATGTATAGAGTATCCAAGGCTACCAGCTGTGAGATCTGCTCCTGAATTTTGCAAGCAGAGGCTTGCAAAGGTCAAACTTCCCATTTTGGCACTGCTTTGAAAACTCCGTTTCCTGGTTTGTCTCCTATTTTCCTTTCGAAAGGGTAAGAAAAGATGGGAAATAATTATCAACAAGTGGATTGAAAAGATGCCAGATGAGATAGAAACTCAACTAAAACCAATCATTGGCATTTAGCCAAAGTGAGAATATTTGAGACATTCTCCAGAGTTTCTGTTGTGCAATGGAATAGCAACAGACTTTTGATCCCCTCTCCTAGCAACTTTGATTGGGATGGCTACCAAATCCTAAAGGGCAAACCATAACTTTCCTCAGCTCTCAATTATGGCTCCATCACTCTTTTCCCAAAAAAAGTTTTATAGCAAAATAATATTTCTGGAGATTGTCTATCCGAAATGCGGTGGTGGAGTCTGCACTGTCCAACTGATTGCACTAGGTATCTTTTATTCCTCAATTTTATATGAGCCGTGGTGGCGCAGTGGTTAGAATGCAGTATTGCAGGCAAACTCTGCTCACTGCCAGGAGCTCGATCCTGACCGGCTCAAGGTTGACTCAACCGTCCATCCTTCCAAGGTTGGTAAAATGAGGACCCAAATTTACAGCCCCTTAGAGAGGGCTGTAAAGCACTATGAAGCGGTATATAAGTCTAAATGCTATTGCTATTGCTATGACTTTCACAGAACTGGGAAGGGGGGTGGAAATGGGAAACCTAATAACTGCAGCTGTTTTATCACCCTTTCAACAGGCGTGTAATGAGGCTCCGGTCCTCTGTTGCTTTCTGCAAGGACTGATAACTCTCTCTGAGCTGCGGACTGAGGGGGGGGGGGACAGTGTTTCCTCTCTTGTTCCTTTCCAGTTCGTCCTCGTCTTATCACCCTTTGTTTCTCTCTCTTTTGCCTCCCTGTTTCTGTGATGCATCTCTTGCTCTTCCACCTCCTCTCCCCCTCGGTTTTGGGGGCTTCTATTGCAAGAGAGAGCTGCAGGATTGTGCTGCCGCCTGGCCGTGCCGTGCCCTAAGGGGATGCCCAAACTGGCAGACCTGTCCGTCAAAACCAAAGACGTTTGGGAGATTCCTCGCGAATCGCTGCAGCTCATCAAGAAACTGGGCAATGGGCAATTCGGGGAAGTGTGGATGGGTACGACCAGCCATCAGGAGGCTGTGCGGAAGAGAAGAGGAAGAGAAGGAGCTGGGGAGACCCCGGGCGCTCGGGAGGGGACTTGCTAGTGCTGTGATAAGGGATGGAGTAAAATCAGTCTTTCTCCGGGGATGGCTGCGTTTCTTTCAGTATGGCAAAGTCATGAGGCAGACGAACTGGGGAGAAGCTGCAAGATGAATTACAGGAAGTCCTCCAGACAATAGGTAGTTAAACAACGGAACTCGCTGCCACAAGAGGTAGGGATGGCTGCCAACTTGGAAGCCTTTCAAAGAGAGTTAGATAAATCCACAATGGAAAGATTTGAACAGTGTTTATGAATCCCGAGTCTCTTTCTAAGCTCCAGCATGAGAAGGAGCACATGTCTCTGATTACCAGAGGGGAGAGCGTTATTGTAACCATGTGCTACTTGTGGGTTTCTTAACCCAGGGCATCTGGATGGCTTCTCCGGTAAGAAGAGAATGTAGAATTTGATAGGGGTTTGGTCTGAGTTGGGGCGACTCTTCTTAAAAGTCTTGGAAGACAACGTGGAAGTGGTCCAAACGGTGCATGGTGATTTAAGTTAAAGCAGTGACTGGTCTTGGACCGGGGGACATTCTGCCTCATTTTTCTATGCTACAATGTTAGATCTGTATTCTGAACAAGATTTTGAAAATAGCCTGTAGCTGAATCCAAAGGTGACCAGGATACAGTAGTGGAGACTTTAGCTGACAAGTCAGACATGCTCCAAATTCACTGCTCAATATTTGCAATGAAGTTGCAGGAATGTAGTGCAGTCCTTGATGCTTTAAAAGTGAGCCAAGGGCACCACCTGGTGGTTGAAAGCAATATTGCTGCCTGTGCTCTGCTCCTTCTCCTCCTCTGCTCAAAGTCCAGCCTCCTCTCTTGGGTGCATGCTCCATCCATCATTCTGCTTTCCCATCTCATTCCATCCCATCTTTCCACCCTCCCTCATTCCACCCCTTACAGAATTCAATGACGGTCTCTGCTACCTCTTAACCAAACTCTGCCCCACCCTGAGACCCCAGACTATGGGGCTGTCTAAAGACGCGTGGGAGATCAGGCGCGAGTCCATCCACTTTGACAAGAAGCTTGGCATGGGCTGTTTCGGAGATGTGTGGATGGGTAAGGCAAGGGATCGGGGTGGGTTTTTTTTATCAGGGTTAGAGGGCACTCATGGACGAGGTGGGCAGCCTTCCCTGGAGAAGGGCTCCTTTTAGGCTCGGACTGTGCTTGAAGATCATTGATTAGACCAGGGGTCTTCAAACTTGGCCCTTCTATGACTTGTGGACTCCCACAAGTCATAAAAGGGCCAAGTTTGAAGACCCCTGGATTAGACCCATCAGAAGATGAATTTTACCTCTCTGTTTCATTCAGGGGAACACCCTAGGGTTGTGTAGCGCAGGGGTCCCCAACCCCCGGTCCGTGGTCCAGTACTGGGCCACGGCATGCCAGCAACTGGTCTGCACAAACAAGCAAAACCCCATCGGTGGGATGCAGGCAGCCCACAAAACCACACACTCTCTGTCTGTGGAAAAACCTTTCTCCACAGAACCGGTCCCTGGTGACCAAAAGGTTGTAGTGCATTGGACTCAGTTCCATGAAGGTGCTTTAGAGCTTGCAGAAGCGTAACCCCCATCTGCAACTCTTTACAGCAGCCACATCTTTTCTCCAGAGCATGTGGCTATCGTCTGTCTTAACAGCATATCTTTCTCCCATCAAGGTTGGCATATATTCCTGTCCCATAGACTGAAAGTGGAAGACCTATATAAAATACTACGGGGCAGAATTCCTGGTCTAGATACCAGCCGATCACTCGGATCTACTAAGATCCACAGTTAGAGAATAAGTTGAGTGTTGGTTAACATGAGGTCTCCTACGTGCAGGTAGTCCTCCACTTATGACCAGAAATGGGATCAAGATTTCTATTGCTAAGTGAGGCAGTTGTTAAGTGAGTTATGACCTTTTTTGCCATAGTTGTTAAGTGCATCACTGCAGCTGTTAAGTAAATCATGCAGTTGTTAAGCAAGTCTGGCTTTTCCCACTGATTTTGTCAGAACCCAGCTGGGAAAGTCCCAAATGATGATGACATCACTCCAGGATGCTTTAACTTCATAAATATATGCTTGTTGCCAAGCATCCTGATTTAGATCACATGATCAGGGGATGCTGTGACAGTCATAAGTGCAAGAACTGGTCCTGAGTCACTTTTTTCAGTGTCGTTGCAAATTTGAACAGTTGCTGAATGAATGGTTGTAAGTCGAGTAATACCTGAACAACTGCACAATTGTTGCACCTGTAAAAAAGCAACCAACCAATAGAGTAGCTCTTGCCAGATAAGACCAGTTTGGAAACCTGAACCTCAAGAAGGATGCACACAAACTCCCTTTTTACGACCCTGTAATCCCTTAATTCGGGGTATAGTCGGGGCCGACCGGGTGGAGCTGAACGTTTGCTGGCTGGATGCCCTTCCTGACACCACACCAAGTTTGCAGCAGATATTTCCTCTTTGTGCCCTGATAGAGAAACACCTGTCACTGCCTAGGATTGAACTCTCAACCTTCTGAGTGGGAGGTGAGCATCTTTAGCACTAGGCCACCATGCCGCGCATAGCCAAGGAAATGTCAGCTGTGGGAAATGATTTCTTTTGAATTGAGCTCCTCAGTGTGGAGGCATCCCTGACCCATCATTTCTTCCTCATCTCATGTTTGTTATCATCTCATTTTAGTTGTTAGGGTCAGCTGTCCTTAACGTTGTGCTCCCAAGATGATTTGGGGGAATTCCAAGGATCATGGACCCAGCTTAGACCTGCTGGTTAGAGATTCTAGGAACTGAAGTCCCAATGCATCTGGAGGGCCCTGGGTTGCAGGACGCTGAACCTAGACTTCTTCCAGCCATATCTGTTTCCATAACATTGGGTTAGGGGGAGGCCTTGGGTTCTGGGCCCTGCTGTCTCTATCCTCAGTGACCCTGACCCTGGTTCTTGCTGGTTCCAGGCACTTGGAATGGTACCACCAAAGTTGCGGTGAAGACGCTGAAACCTGGAACCATGTCTCCAGAAGCTTTCCTGGAGGAAGCCCAGATCATGAAGCGCTTACGGCACGACAAACTGGTGCAGCTGTATGCTGTGGTGTCAGAAGAGCCCATTTACATTGTTACTGAGTTCATGAGCCAAGGTTAGATAAGCTGCCTCCAGTGACAGCGACCTCTCTAGATGGGTGGGTGGAAACAGTGGCCAACCAGCAGGCCTCTGTGAATTGGGTGAAGTGAGAAGTGTTGGTTCAATTCAACCATCAAGTCGGTTTGATCCAAACTATTGAGTCACTTCGGGAATTTGATCCAGTGGCTTGAATTTGTTCACACCCAATTGTCCAAATCAAGCATGTTTTTTAGATGTTAAAAAGAGCTTGTGCGCGTTCGGCCACAAGAGTTGTCCAAATGCAAGTCAATTTAGGGAGACTTGATTGAAGAAAAAGAACTGAATTGCCTTCAAACTGAATAGCCACCCAGGGCTACCAAAATGACACCTGAGCTTGGAGGGTTAGGATCAGAAAGATGCCCATGGTCCAGACAGTCGACTCAGAATGAAGGGCATGTGTAGGCCCACTGACATTAAGCAGACCTAGAACCCACCCACTAACCTGGATGGAAGACCACATGTTAGGAACATCGTGTTATCAAGGCATGTGGGTGATGGAGACAGCAACATCATGGGAGAGGGCCATGAACCACTTTCCCTTCTAAGATCACCCTATCCAAGGTATGTTTCTTTCTCAGGAAAGGGGAAGTGATACAGCATAGGCAACATGGTACCTGTGGGCCTCAGGATGTTTTTAGGTACCCCTTTCATCTTCTGTCAGGTGCCTTAAAATACGGAGTTTGTTTCTTTTTATTAAAATTAAATAGGAACCTGGCACCCTGCGAAGGGACACACAGCACCATTATTTGTAGCAGTGTCATTATTTCAACATCGGTCCTATGAAAATTCTAGAATCATAAAAACAGTTGGTGCTCCAGTTTCATGCTTGTGCTGCACTTGGCCTTTAAGCCCCATCCTTCCTTCAACCTCCCACTCCCAGGCAGGAGGAGAGGGGCAAATTCAGGGTGCCGAAGAGCAGATTCAACCGTTGAATTTCCGGTTTTGTGGCCTCCATGCTCATTATGCCAGACGTTTTGGCAAGCTCTCAGGATTCCAAATGGTTCCACCAGTCTGAGAACATACTCACCTGTATACTAGCTCACGTTCCTTCACCTGGTACCCTCCATTGTTACTAGACTTCTGGAGCTTGGCCTGATGGGAACTGTAATCCTGACACATTTAGAGTAGAAAGTTGGGAGAGCTGGGGAATGGGTTTCCAGTGTTTTGTCTCAGATCCCGTGTCCTCCACAAATAATTTGTTCTATGAAGAATGGACAGGAACAGGAGGAAGCAGCCAGTGGACCACTGCTGCAAGTTTATCATAGTACAGGAATTCTACCGAGAAGTGGCTTTGCTGATCTCCCACCTCTTCTCTTCTGCAGGTAGTTTGCTAGATTTTTTGAAAGATGGGGATGGCCGTTTCTTGAAGTTGCCCCAACTGGTGGACATGGCAGCACAGGTAACCTGATGGGCAGGAGGTAGTATCAGTGGTCAGTCTGCCTGAAAATTGGGAGCATCATCTTCTGACTCCGTTGGAGGGAGGGGAGGGGAGGGGAGAGATGGCTGCCCAGGATCTATTAAGAACAGAAGGAGCTGAACGATTGAATCTCCTGTGTCATCTCATCCCTGCCTTTCTGCTTCTGCACACAATCCAGATTGCAGCTGGAATGGCTTACATTGAGCGAATGAATTACATCCACCGGGATCTGCGTGCTGCCAACATCCTTGTGGGCGACAACCTTGTGTGCAAAATTGCTGACTTCGGCTTGGCCCGCCTCATTGAAGACAATGAATACACAGCTCGCCAAGGTAAACTCTCGGGGGCAGCCTGGAGCAGGAGAAAGAGTCACCTTTAAGCAGGCGAAGCTATTTGTGCAATTAACCATTGATTGGCAGATGCTGTCTCTGCTCTTGGGGAGAGAGAGCTTTTTGTGCCACACTGAAGCTGAGGATTTCTTTGTGCAAGGCTGTCAGGCACGAAGAATCAGGACTACACGTTAAGCTCCAGTTAATCTTATTTATGGCTCATGCCTATACACAAGAATCTAGTCTACTAGCAGCATTAAATTTGCACTAGATAAGAATCAATGGAATTCAAAAGGGGCTGGACTTAGACTGTGAAAACAACAACTCCAGGCTGATCACTCTCTTGACTCTGCCCCCCCAGGCTCTGCCTGCCCTTCTCTTACAAAGGCAAACAGTTCCACTGAGCAATGGCCTCTGTACAATGCAGGGGGGGGGGGCAACCAAATGACCTTCAGAAGCCCTTGCTAAAACTTACCTATATCCTTCCTACAATGTGGTGCCTCAGAGCTGAATAAAATATGCTAGAAGCAGTCTGAAGTTTGCAGTAGGAGCAGTGAATCTAGAATTGGAAAAATCAGTGGTACTTCCAGAGTGGACCCTGCCACAAATGTCATTAAGATCTGGAAGGATGTGGCTGATCTCCACCCTAGAGCCCAATGTGAAACTGGATTCTCACGCTCCAGATGGCTGTTGTGTAAATCGTATCCAGATGCAGACTGGACAATCTTCACAAAATAACAGCTTCCTCCATCCTATATTGAAAACAGGAGAAAGCAAGCAAGAAGTTATTTGCCTTTTTTAAAATAATTTTATTCCATTTTACAAAACTTACACATAAAAAAACAGCAATCCAAAGAAATGATAGAATAAAAAGAGAGTAAGGATAGAAGTCTGAAAAAGTATTTAAAAAGGACAAGAAAAACACAAACATATAAAAAGAATAACCTCTGACTTCTTCCAAGGACATAGAGAACAATTACTTTTGACTCTTAGTTTAAGGCTATAATAGTGTCCATTTTTCCCCAAAAAGAAAAGGGGAAATTAAAAAAAAAATCTTTCTAAATTTTAACAATCATCAAATCCATGTGGCAAAATATGATTTTTCTCCATCTTCCGCAAAAAAAAAGGGGGGGTCCACAAAGTGCTTCCAAGCACAGAGGAATTTCTTCAGTGATTTTTCTCTCACGAGGACTGTTAACTTGGCAAGAATTTATTTTCTAAATTGTTTGTACATGAGGTTCATATTCAGAAGCGAAAACAGTGATTGGCATGTTTTGTGCTGCCACCTTAGCCTTTTCCCTTCTAAGCCTTACTGGTCAGAGCTCATAGGGACTTGTTCCTTGATTGTCCAGATTGGTGCTTGAGGCTTCTGACAACATAAATTAAGAACGCTTTCCCTTGGCTGACTCTGTTTCTCGAGGGAGGAGGCTGGTATGATCTGTGCTAAGAAGTCCATTTTAAATCCACTGGTGATGTTTCTCCCACAGTGGAGAAAGTAGGAGTCTTTCTTATCCAGGTGGCATCTCCTTCTGTATGATCATAACCTCTTAATTCCATCTCCTTGCCAACAGGTGCCAAATTTCCCATCAAATGGACGGCTCCGGAAGCCGCTCTCTATGGCAAGTTCACCATCAAGTCAGATGTGTGGTCCTTTGGCATCCTCCTGACAGAGCTTGTGACCAAGGGCCGAGTACCTTACCCAGGTAATGTCGGAGAGGCTTCCCTTAGCCTAGAGAGGAACTGTTGCAACATTCAGTTTTCTTTTGAAAAGGAATTGCCCCTTGGTTTACATAATGCATTAAACCACAACATCGTTGGGTTGGGCTGGGTTGAGCCCAATATCCAGTCATTGCAGTTGCTGCAATTTTAGCAGCTTTTAGCTTCTTGCATGAGCTCCTGTCTGAGCCTAATCTGCCATGCTTTATTTGATAAACACTGGTTGATCAGCTCCTGACTGAGCAATTTCTACAGGCTTGAAGGCCATCTCAGGATTCATGTGGTTGACTGAGGACTGTATTCCCAAAGTCATTGGGGCCCAGATTCAGAGCTGACCTGATTTGTGTGGAGAAGTGGTTGGGAGGGTAGAGAAGAGATAAAGAGGTTTTTGAAAGCACATATTTTTTGGGGTCTCAGAACTTCACAAACTCTGGAAAAATCCCCTCAAAAGCCAAATTTTAGCCCCCCTATTTTGTTGGGGTCTGGGGAACACATATTTGGCATGCTTGAGTCAGTGGGTTGTGTTTTGTGCCAACTATGTGTTGTGCCTCTGTGTATTCTCACCTAGCTCCTGCCTTTTTGGTGTGGGTTGACTTACCAAATTGTGCAGTCCCTGTGAATTTGCACACTGGTCAGTTCCTTGATTTTATTTTTGTATGCGAGTCTATGTGGTTCTGTGCCTCTGAGTCAGTCTTGGCGACAATTTCAAAAGTGAAAAACCCTTGTCTTCCTCTTAGAGCTGAGAGGGAACAATTAGCCCAAAGCTGGCTTCATACCTAAGATGTAACTAGAACTTGTGGTCTCCTGGTTTCTAGGCTGCTGACTTAACCACTATCCCAAACTAGCTCTCCCTTGATTCCTAGAGCAGCGGTTCTCAACCTGTGGGTTGGGACCCCATTTGGGGTCGATCGACCATTTCACGGGGGTCGCCAA
Organism: Protobothrops mucrosquamatus; assembly: GCF_001527695.2. NCBI lineage: Eukaryota > Metazoa > Chordata > Lepidosauria > Squamata > Viperidae > Protobothrops > Protobothrops mucrosquamatus. Next base: position 448,887 of record NW_015386660.1, on the reverse strand, counting down.
GCAAGGCTGTCCGCCATTTTTTTCCCCTTTTCCAGCGGGTGCCTTACCTCCCTTGAGCTGGGCCAGCTGGTGATTGGCCTGCTCCGTCTCTGCCGCTTGCCAGCTACGCCTCGGCCGGCACAGGGGGCGGAACCACGCATGCGTGGCGCTCCCAGGCAGGGAAAGTCCTCGACTTATGACCGGTTGGGTAGTCCTTGACTTACGACCGGTTTAGTCCTCGACTTACGACCGGTTGGGGTCGCGGCATTAAAAAGGTTGAGAACCACTGTTCCTAGAGAGTCATAAAAGAGCTATTCCACCACTTTCTCTTCTCACGTTCTTCTCACGCAGGCATGAACAACCGGGAGGTGCTGGAGCAAGTGGAGCGGGGTTACCGCATGCCCTGTCCTGGGAATTGCCCCCCATCGTTGCACGATCTGATGGTGCAGTGCTGGAGGAAGGAGCCTGAGGAGCGCCCCACTTTTGAATACCTCCAATCATTTCTAGAAGACTACTTCACTGCTACAGAGCCTCAGTATCAGCCAGGAGACAACCAACTGTAACTGATAGATGGTGACAGCCACGGAGAGCTCACCCCGTGGGGACCTCTCTCAAGTGTGGTGTGAAACTGGGACACACTGCGGAAGTTCTTCCCTAACCAGGGCCAGGAGCCAAGGGTCCCACCTTGTAGAACTGGGCTTAAGACTCCTTTCTTTTTCATTTTAATTTTATTCCCTTTGGGGGGGGCATTGCTTTTTTATCATTGTGGTTCTGTGTTTTAAATTTTGACTCATCCCAAATAGATGCCAGGCCAGTTTTTGGAGATTAAAAAAAGATGGAGATGAGGAGGAGTGAGGGTGTAGATGGCAGGAGGAGAGGTTTTGTTTGTTTAATAGTGCATCCTCTCTTAATTAAGTCACTTCTGTATTAACTGGAGAACCTTTGGCCCTGTGGTGCTCTGAAGGGGCTTTGTACTTCAGCCCCATTGGTTCCAGCCCGCAACAAGGGACTGGGGGAATTGTAGCCCCAAATGCTTGAATGCACCTTTTCCCTAACCCTGCTGCAGCCTACAAGGATAAGGATAGGAAGGCTACAGGACCATAGGATAAAGATATTTGCCATCCTGCAACCAGTCTTCTTCAAATATATCGTGATTGCATCTCTCAGAATTCACCAGCTTGCAAGGGCTATGCTGGCTGGGAATTCTGAGAGTTGTAGTCTCATGGCATCAGATATGGGACGTTGCTCTGGAGTCCCAATTGTCCTGATGCCGTTGGCCAAATAATCTTAGCGTGATAAGCATGTTTAAGTCCTGCAGGATTTGGAGTCTTGATACTCTGTTCCTTCCCTACAACATTCTGGGACATTCCCATCATACGGACAGCGGACACAATATTTCTTCTCCTTCCTCATTAGTCTTCATGCTCTGAATACATGACTTGGTACTATCTGGATATCATGTTTGAAACCAATGAGTGACAACTATAATATGAGAATGAATGTAGGCAGAATCCATTATAGGTCGATCAGTCAATGTCAGCCTTTTTCTTGAGAGGGTCAGCTTGACTCTAGAATGATACATTGGGGGCTGCACTTCAAGAAGGAGATGGGTCAGGACACAGCCCTAATTCGCTGGTGCATAAGGGAAGCAGACAGCATTGTCTGAGACAACTTAAGGGGAAGGTGTGTGCCAAAATGCCTTTGGAGCTTGTTTACAGAAGGAGCGAGTGTCTGAACTGATTACTGTGGAACTGTGAAGTGTCTGTTTCATAGCCACATGGTGCCTTCTGACAATAAGATGACGCACCTTGCCAGAGAGGGGCTTGTGCACCATCCCTTGAAAATTAATGATTTTTGCTTGTCAACTGGAAGCTGTTCCAGATGTTCCTTACCAGATGTGCTGGGACTGCAGTCTCCAAAATTCCTAGCCAGCAATTTCAGCCCTAGCACATTTGGAGGAAACAGGTTAAAAGAGGCTGCCTTACCTGGTATCCATATCCCAGTTATCACCCACTAACTTTTTCTCCCTCTGCACAAGAATCCTCTAATCTTGAACCCTGTCGGGCATGTTGAGGAATCCACCACGGAGCATTCATACGACCTTAACCATAATTTTTGGAGGAAAGCTATGACTTCAACACAAATAAAAGAATATCAGAGTTGTGGCCTTCCAGGTATGGTTGGATTAAAATTCCGTCATCCTTGAGCATTGTCTTTATTAGTTGGGACCACAGAAAGTTGGGAGTCCAGGAACATCTGAAGAGCCACTCGTTCTCCAAACTGTCCTAAGAAGTGCTTCAGTAGAAACACAGAAGATAAGTGTTGTAGATGTCTAAAAACAGCTACCGTGAAGTCTACCATAGATGGTGAAAAATGAGTTTTCTTTCATTTTCCTCTCTCCCTGTAATTTGAAATACGGCCAAGACACTGGAAATTGCTGAAATACCTGAACTATTACATTGCACTGGGCTGATAGTAAAGCTGTGCAGATTTACTGAGAAATAAGCATTATTGCTTATTTCAACTTATTATTGACGAGCAAGGTCAGAGAAAAAGCAGACTGAACACTAGCAGCAATGGCTATTCCTTAGCACCTTAACAAAAGAATGAGAAGCAAAAAAATTGCTGGGCAAATGACAAGCAGTTTGGGATGAGAGGTCCACCATGGGACTTTTGAGACCAGGGTTGTCCAACCTCACCATACATTGGCAACTTTAAGACTTGTGGACTTCAACTCCCAGAATTCCCTAAACAGCAATGCTGGCTGGGGAATTCTGGCAGTTGAAGTTCACAAATCTTAAATTTGCCAAGGTTGGACACTCCTCCTTTAGGCCAAGAGAAGGTTGGCAGCTGCCCAAGGGGGCGATCTGCTGCCCATGATGCTGAAGAGCAACGCCATACTTCAGGGGTGTCAAACTCACAACATCACGTGACGTGTCGTGACATATTGCGACTTTTTTTGCCATTGGCAATGGGGTGGGCGCGGTTTCGCAATGATGCATCCGGCCCGCAAGCCAGCAGTTTGACACCCCTGCCATAGATTATAAGCAACTTACCGTAATTGGGTTTCTCCAACCTTTTCTCGATAATCTTGAGATCTACGAATAAATCAATGTAGGGTTCTGGGAGCTGAATGATGTAGTTTGGCAGAGGAAAGGTTGAGTTCACGGACAATGATGGTTTGGAGGTTCCTTGCCACAGGCTTCCATTCAATGGGGTCCTTCCAGTGAAGCAAACAAAGTCCATCCACTAACCATATTCTCTTTGCTTAAGGACCATGTTTTTCTTTGTAGAGGCCTTTGCAGTTGATGAGTCATCTTTACTATCTAAAGTCCTGCACTTCTGGTGTGCTGTCATGTTAAGCTTCCTATCCTGGAAATGTAGTAATTTACATTATGTTTTTTGAAAGCCCTTTCAACAAGGATGATTCATTGATAGGACAGCTAGACAAATCCCATGCCAGCAGACCCTGGGAGATGTGGGTGGATGAGAAAGGGAGAGCAGGGGTTTTGGGTAGGGGGGAACCACTGGCTGTTTTATAGTTAGACAATATTCAGAAACAACAGTGCAGTCAACTCAGCCCAGCTTTGAGAATGGGTTGTTCAAGTATTGCTTGGAAGAGAAATCTATGGATACTGAGCACACACAAACCTGCGAAGCAAATGGTTAAATAAAGCAAGTTTACATGCCCTGTCCAGAGATTTTTTTAAATTGTTACTCAAATGCCTAGGATCTGCCCCTTTCTATGCTATATAATGTTGGTTTTTTAAAAAATACTGTACATAAAGAGAAATAAACCTTTGTAACAAGAGAGGCTGGGTATGGATCTTTGTCAAGCGGAACAAGTCTGTTTTCAGAGTAAAAGCAGAGCAAAGATAAACTGAATATAATCCTAGGCCACAGTTTGGTTTCTTTGACTGAGGGAGTGTGTGAAAAAAATCGAGAGAATGGCCACAAAGTGATCAAAGTCCCAATCCTTTACAGGTAGTCCTTGACTTGCAACCATTCATTTAGTGACAGTTCAAGTTACAATGGCACTGTAAAAAGTTGACTTATGACTGGTTTACACACTTACGACCATTGGAGCATCCCCATGGTCATGTGATCAAAGTTCAAATGCTTGGCAACTGGCATGTATTTATGACAGTTGCACTGTCCTGGAATCATGTGATCAGCATTTGTAACCTTCCCAGCCAGCTTCCAACAAGCAAGACAATGGGGGAAGCCAGTTCTGCTTAATGGCCAAATGATTCAATTAACAGTTGCAGTGATTCACGTAACGGTTAACCACTGTGTCAAGAAAGGTCGTAAAATAAGGCAAAACTTACTTAACTGTCTTGCTTAGCAATGGAAATTTCAGGCCTCAGTTGTGGTCATAAATGAAGGAGTACCTGAATACATGCATAGCATGTCCAACATACATAAAAATGGACATGACTTTGATTATGTTCTAGCTTCCGTCTTAATTTCCTTTATTCTTCTGCAGACATCTCTGATGCTTGGTTTGGGCTCAAGATAATTTGGGAGACCAGCTATTGCAGTTGATAAACCATGCATTAGTCTTTGCGTATGACTCAAAATTCATTTGATAAACAATGATAAAACCATGGCTTGATCATCCTTGTGTCTCCATTGCAGATTATAGAGCCAAAGGAAAGATTAAATCAGTCATTCTGAGAAAACATTCCTTTGAAAATAGCTTATATACTCTTCTAAATAGCATAGAGCATCGTGGTCATGCTGCCGAAATTGATGGTATTCAGGAATAGCAGGAAAGCCCCATGTCTGAAGTAAATGGTCACCTGTAAAGATTAAATCTGGCTACAGGTATCCATTAGAAGCCATAGTGGAAGGTGTTCGCCACCTTGATTTATTTATAAAAATGATAAATGAAAATAGTGACATCACATGCATTATAACGGGCCTTCAAACCTGGCCCTTTTATGACTTGTGGACTTCAACTCCCAGAATTCCTCAGCTAGGCATGCTGGCTGAGGAATTCTGGGAGTTGAAATCCACAGGGCTAAGTTTGAAGACCCCTGCATTATAACATTGTGCAAATGTCACAAGTGACTTCATTACATGCTCTCAAATTGCCTATGAATCTGGAATACTTAACCTGCCATGGAGGTGAGTTAATGGAGCAACACAACAACATCATATCTCTGGTAAGATGTGATCTTTTTATTCTGAAAGTTTATTATTATTAAACTCTTTAATTTATATCCTGCTGTTCTGTCCTGGAGGACACCCAAGATGGCTAATAGTTTTGTTTTAAAAAGAAGCAGGCATCTAGCTAAAATTGAATAAATCCTGTTTAAGAACAACATCTAACTAACTGAAATGAGGAAAAAAAAGATGAAATTGGAAGAAATAAGCTCTTGGACCCTACCCCAAAGTGCAACTATCAAGGAAGCAGCTTCTACAAGTTAGCTAAAGTTTGCTCATCTTGGATAAACCTTGAGTAGCCGCCAGTCCTCCTCATGAGTAAACATTTTCTAGTGAGTAAATCCTGTTTATCTCAGCCGTGTCAACAGCTGGATGACTTTGTCTTTAGAAGCTAAAAAGGGGCTGTGATTAAAATGTAGGCTGGACTGGAAAACATGTTTGAAATGGTATAAAAAGGTCTCCTGCTGAGCAGGGGATGGACTAGAAGACCTTCAAGGTCCCTTCCAACCCTGTTATTCTATATTCTGGAAGAAGAAACCTGCACAGATGAAGCCATGAAAGTTACTAGGGATAACAGAATAACAAAATAATAGTTGGGACCTTCAGGATCTTCTAGTCCAACCTCCGGCCCAAGCAGGAAACAAGATGGAAAAAGATGTCCTATCTTTTTAAGGTCCTTCCTCCAAGGAGGAACTCTGAAAAAGCTACTCTGTAGTTGATGCCAATTGGATCCCTGGGAGCTGAAAGTGTTCTATCCCAGGTGTCTTGAATTATGAAGGCTTACTAGACTTTGTGGACCAAGATAACTGTTTCCTTCGACCTTTTGTGCTTTATTTTTGGATTGTCATTTCTCATGACCAGGTATAATATGATTTATCTACCGTAGCTTTCTGCAATTCCTTACATTTGTAGTCAACTATCTGGAGGTGGCGTTCATAAATCAGGCTTATCCTGATAATTGGATGAACCTGTTTTCTAGTTGGCACAATGAGGTGAACTGCAAATGAACTCAATGGATTCCTTTTGGATAGCATGTGCAGTCCTTGTACAAACATGGCTTACTGCAGAAGGGGCTTCGTGTGTAGTATGGATGGGTTGGCTACATCTTTACCTGACCTCATTAAGCCTGGCATGTGAACAGAGCCTTTCTAAATAATGTAATGCTATTGAGTGAGTGTATTGATTTCCCCTTGGGAAGAATCTATCCAAGTCTTCAGAGGAAACCAGTGGGTAGGATCAGAGCTGAAAGTGGGAGGGGTGATCCCCCTCTTTTCCTCTGTTATGCTCGCCTTTTATCTTTTTGTTTCATTCATTGCTATTCTTTCCCTGATACTGCCCAGTTTTACACAACACCAGTTGTGTAGCCCTTTAGAAGACTGCCTTTTATAATGCTTGGAGCACCTTTATGTGTCCATTTGCTCAACCTTCATGGCATCTTAGCACAGGCACGGTCTGGGTCCATACTAAACCAGAATATGGCTTGTTTTATTAATGGTCTAGTAGTCAATTTAGGCTTCAGCAAGAAGTTACAATCAAAGAGTAGCTTGATGGGCTCAGTCAGATGCAGTCTGTAATTTTTTTTTTAAAACATAAAGCTTGAAAGGGATGGGTGTTAACAGTATACTGAATTCATCTCTGATGTCAGATGTTATACTATTTAAGGTGGCTGTATCATTAGCTGCAAATGTGCTGTTTTGTTACAGGGAAAGAGAATATGAATCTAATTTGTATATTTGACAAGGTAGCTCAGTGTTTCAACCTTGGCAATTTTGAGAAGTGTGGACATTAACATGCTGGTTGGGGAATTCTGGGAGTTGAATCCACACATCATATACAGTAGTTGTCAACACTGAGATAGATTATATCTTTAAAAAGAGTGCTTATGGCAGCCCCCGATTCCCTTGTCCAGATCGGCTGAGGGGCTCTGACCCCAGACTTCAGTTACAATACTCAGCGGAATATATGGGTCAGTAGTGTGTTGAACCTAGATATCTACCACTAATTCCAGGCAGGAGGTCAGGCTGCAGACTCCTTGAGCAATACACCTATCACATTTATAATTATTAATAAACAATTGGTCATTATTTTTTGCAGTCAGAACATCTATATGTAAAGCAAAATAGAGATATTAACGGTCTAATTGCATTGAGCGGTATAGTCATAAAACATTTAACGATTAAAAAAACTCTTAATGACATTAAGAATAATAATTTATCCCTCCCAAATTAATTCATGAGTTGCATTCTTAGTTTAATAGCCATGGCCAAAAATGAACTCTATCAAGAATCACCTTGAAATTACCATTAGACAATAACTTTCTAAATCTTCAAAATCAATCTGCTTGGTGTGTTTTTTTTAACATTGGTCAGATAGTTCAATTGGGCATTTATCGTAACAGCTTGCTGCCTCCCCCCCCAAAAAACCAAGGTAGCTTCTACTCTGACGGCCTTCCAGAACCTTCCAAAAACCTGGCTGCTCTGAAGAGATCAGAGGGCTGTAGAGCTCCTGGTGCCAGGAATGTTATATGAGTTATGGGGTTTTTTTAAACTGTAATTAGCACAGGTAGTCCTCAATTAATCATGGTAATTGGGGCTAGAATTGCCATTGCTAAACAACGTGGTCACCAATGACATCAAATGATTATGCTTCTTAATGATGGCAGCTCTGGCACTTTTGGTTGCTGTTGTTAAGTGCAATGTCCCATGAGGTGGGTTGGGGCACAGTAGAGATTCCAGGCATGTTCTTTATGGTAGGGTGGTTGGCTTAACAAAATCTTGAAAGCCAATGTGAGTTTCTCTCTGCCCCATACTAAATAAGTTATTCTGAGTTTCATCATCATCATCATCATTACGTTGGAAGGGACCTTGGAAGTCATCTAGTCCAACCCCCTGCTCAGGCAGGAAACCGTATATCATTTCAGACAAATGGCTGTCCTGTCTCTTCTTAAAAACTTCCAGTGTTGGAGCATTCACAACTTCTGGAGGCAGGTTGTCCCACTGGTTAATTGTTCTCACTGTGATGAAATTTTTTAGTGCACCTTGCCGAGAATGCGGGGAAACTGCAAGCAGACTGTAACTGGGTTGATGACCTGTTGCACCCTAAACAGGCCTATTTATTTTGGCCCCACTTTCTTACATGGTAGGTGCAGCTTCCCCACATTCTCGGCAAGGTGCACCCGGTGTTCCATAGTAGCTTATTAAAGCTGGTGGTAGGGTCATCATTTAAACACATGAAACAACCACCAGGTCCTGTTGGGGGGGATCGTTACAAGATCCGGGAAGTACTCGATTCCCGCATCCACCAGGGTCGTGTACAGTACTTGGTAAGGTGGAAGGGGTACCCAATTTCAATGGCCTCCTGGGTGGGGGAAGTGGATATCGAGGCTCCTTGGTTGTTACGACGGTACCACTACAAATACCCTCATAAGCTGGGTGGGAAAGCTAACCATGCCATCTCCCACAGCGCATACCTAATTGCATGTCTTTCCTTGTCTTCCAGGAGGAGCCCTGGTAGAGGGGCCGCCTGTCAAGCCCTCTAGGCTCGACATGGACAGGTGGGGGGGAGGGCAAGGACGGTGCGCAGGGTGGAGGACGTCGGTGGCAGCCAGCACCAGCAAGACCACCTGCTTCCAGCCAGCCGGAACCCTCGCCCGCCGAACAGCTGATATGCGGCCGCATGCCAGCTGGTAGTTCCCGGCGGCGTTCCTCGGCTGATGAACAGCTGACAGGCTGACGGGTCGCCAGGTGGCTGGGGAGCCGTCATTGGAGCTGCACTGACCTGCTGACAGGCCGCTAGACCTCTGCTATAGCGGCTGGAATTGGACTCACCAAACTGCTTGGAACGGGGGCAGAGGGGGTGATCTGTAGCTGGCTGGGGCGAAGGGAGCTGAGGACGAGGTCTGAAGCTGGTTGGGACGCGGCTGCGAAAAGCCGAGAACTTGAAAGTCCTCTTTTCGAGGGAGCCAGTATTACAACATCCAGACCCGGAAAAACAGTTCATTGTACAGGCAGATGCCAGTGACGTGGCAGTGGGGGCGGTTCTCCTTCAGGAGAATGACCAAGGGGTCCTGCAACCTTGCCCGTTTACATCACATAAGCTGACCAACACCGAGCGGGTGTGGGCAATATGGGAGAAGGAGGCATTCGCCGTGCGGTGGGCATTGGCCACATGGCGACATTTCTTAGAGGGGGCCAAAGAACCATTTGAGGTATGGACAGATCACAAGAACTTCGAGGCCCTACAGATGCTTTGCCGCCTTGCCCCTAAACACGTGAGGTGGGCACAGTACTTCCAGAGGTTTCGTTTTCATTTGAAATACATGCCTGGTGGGAAAAACTTTTTGGCGGATGCTTTATCCCGGATGCCACAATACAATAGCAAGAGGGAGGAGGTTGTGCAAGCCATGATAACCCCCCTGCGGCAGCCAGCCGAAAAAGCAATCATGATTAAACCGGCAGAGGATTTGGTGCAGGAATTGCAAAGCACAAGTAAAAACGACCCCTGGTTGTTGGGGCATCCAGCCGTATTAACCGAGAGGGGGGGTTGGCATGGACGGGTGGCAAGATCTACGTTCCAGAGAAGGTATGGGCGAGGGTACTCCACCGAAGCCATGACGTTAAGCAGGCCGGTCACTTTGGCTTCCTGAAAACCTTGCATTTACTCAGACTCCAGTTCTGGTGGCCAGGGATCAAAGCAGATGTGGAAACATATGTACAGGAATGTCCCGTATGTGCTACCACAAAACCCCGTGTGGGAAAACCGCCTGGTTTATTGCAACAGGTAGCCAACCCAAACCGGCTTTGGGAAGAGATAGCAATGGACTTTATTGTGGAGCTGCCGGACAGTCGTGGAAATATGGTGATATGGACAGTAATAGACCTTTTTTTCAAAACAAGCACATTTCATCCCATGCAAGGGTTTACCATCTGCTCGACGTTTAGCTGGTCTGTTTATAGCACAAGTGTATTGTTTGCATGGGGTGCTTCGACGGATAATATCTGATCGGGGCGTACAGTTTACCGCCCGATTCTGGAGAGAGTTCGTCCACTTGAATCGGTTCATCACAAGGCCTTAGATCTGCGTTCCACCCCAACACTAATGGAGCAGCTGAATGGGCCAACGCAATGGTGGAACGGTACCTGAGGTGTTACGTTGGCTATCAACAGACGGACTGGGCTGACCTTCTACCATTTGCTGAGGTGGCATACAACAATGCGGTCCACAGCAGCACCAGCTTCACCCCCTTTCGGGTTGTGCATGGGATGGAGTTTGTCCCGATCCCTGAATGCCCTCAGGGAGACCCCTCTCCTTGTCACCTGCAGGACTGGATGCTCCGGATCCGAGAGGTGTGGGACTCTGTAAAGAAAGCTCTGAGAAAAGCAGAGACAGTCTCGAAAACACAGGCCGACAAAAAACGGGCACCACAAAAACCCTTCCAGGCAGGAGACATGGTGTACCTGTCAACCAAGTACCTAAAGCTGCACCTACCATGTAAGAAACTGGGGCCAAAATATATAGGCCCGTTTAGGGTGCAGCAGGTTATCAACCCAGTTACAGTCCGCTTGCAGCTTCCCCGCATTCTCGGCAAGGTGCACCCGGTTTTCCATAGTAGCCTATTGAAGCCGGTGGTAGGGTCATCATTTAGACACATGAAACAACCACCAGGTCCTGTTGGGGGGGATCGTTACGAGATCCGGGAAGTACTCGATTCCCGCATCCACCGGGGTCGTGTACAGTACTTGGTAAGGTGGAAGGGGTACCCAATATCGGAGGCCTCCTGGGTTGGGGGAAGCGGATATCGAGGTTCCTTGATTGTTACGGCAGTACCACTACAAATACCCTCATAAGCTGGGGGGGAAGCTAACTGTGCCATCTCCCATGGCGCATACCTAATTGCATGTCTTTCCTTGTCTTCCAGGAGGAGCCCTGGTAGAGGGGCCGCCTGTCAAGCCCTCTAGGCTCGACATGGACAGGTGGGAGGGAGGGCAAGGACGGCGCGCAGGGCGGAGGACGTTGGTGGCAGCCAGCACCAGCAAGACCACCTGCTTCCAGCCAGCCAGAACCCTCGGCCACCGAACAGCTGATATGCAGCCGCATGCCAGCTGGTAGTCCCCGGCGGCATTCCTTGGCCGACAAACAGCTGACGGGCTGACGGGTCGCCGGACAGCTGGGGAGCCATCATTGGAGCTACGCTGACCTGCTGACAGGCCACTAGACCTCTGCTATAGCGGCTGGAATCGGACTCACCAAACTGTTTGGAACGGGGGCAGAGGGGGTGATCTGTAGCTGGCTGGGGTGAAGGGAGCCGAGGACGAGGTCTGAAGCCGGTTGGGACGTGGCCGCGAAACGCCAAAGCGAAAAGGCTGTTGGGCGTTGCAGTCAGCCATTTGAGGGCACGTGGACGGATGCTGGTTAGATGGGTGGGGGTGGGTTTAATTAGTGTGCGTGTATATGCAGTGCTGGGAGGCGGTTGCTCCCAGCACGGACTTTGAAAGTGGTGTATCTTTGAACTGCATGCCAAAGATTCCTCCAGTAAACCGATAACCATCTGTGAACTGATCGGCTCTGTGTCTTTCTTGCCAGGTGTGAGGTAGGATCTTTGACATCTAGGTTGCTTCTCTCCTTGGTTAGTTTCCATCCGTTGCTCCTTGTCCTGCCTTCAGGCGCTTTGGAAAATAGCTTGACTCCCTCTTCTTTGTGGCAGCCCCTCAAATATTATTGGAAGACTGCTATCATGTCACCCCTAGTCCTTCTTTTCATTAGACTAGACTATACCCAATTCCAGCAATCGTTCTTCATGTGTTTTAGCCTCCAGTCCTCTGATCATCTTTGTTGCTCTTCTCTGTACTCTTTCTAGAGTCTCAGCATCTTTTTTACATCGCGGTGACCAAAACAGTTACTCATGTTCCTCTTTCTCTCAGGATTGCATGATCTTTTCTGTAAGACCCTCCCCCTTAATGGCATGCTCCTTCCTTCCCCCTTAAAAGCTCCCACATAACTTCTCTGTAGCCAGCTGTGCATTCCTTTACATGCTCTCCCCTCTGAATAAGCCATTGTGCAGTTTTCTCATGATAGCCTGGTTTACACAATATGTAAAGGCAGTAGCTGGGTCGTAAATTGCAAACTCCCCTAGGGAATTTTAATCCAATCTAAACTGGACTGTGTGTTGGTTTGTGAGGCTTTTGTACTATGAGTTGAAAGGCACAATTAGGGTTCTTGAGTGCTTGTATTTATAAAGAGATGCAATGGATGTAAAGTACCTTTAAAAAAAAAAAGGAACAAAGCTGTCTATGTACCTCATAAGTTCATTCTCCCAAAATCTTGGTTTGCAAACCTAGGTTCAGATGGAAATGAGATACAGACCTCAGCACTTCTTTAGATAAGATAACCTTTATTGTCATTTTTTTTACTGTGGACACAATGGCACACATCAAAAATGAAATTTAGTAAAAAATGAAATCTTCTGTCCAAAAACACTTAAGGAAGTTTGTTATACCATTTTTCAGACAACTTGCCCAGGTTAACTGGCTGGTGCCAAGTGAGCTCTCCTTTGTACTGTTGTGCTCTTGATCTTCTCTGAATTTGGTAACAAAGTGACTGCAAGAAGAAAAAAAACAGATTAAGCAAGAATCTGCTTTTTCTACAGCTTTTTCTACAGTCTGGTGAGCTTGATCTGAGTTCACACGAGTTGAATCCTCTTCTGTTCTTCTCTCCCCCTCCCCCCTCCCCATTTGCAAAGCCACCGATTCCTCTTCCTCAGAAACAGGCACAGACAACAGCTTGCAGGAAGTGGGGCACCCCGGATGTCAACCTTCATTGCAGTGAGAATAGTGCAGCTAAGCAAGAGACTTTGGCAACTGCCCTTTCCCCGTCCAGCTGGTGCACATTACGCTGCCTTTGCTCAGCGGCCCCTGCCCTCTGTTTACTGAAAGTGGCCATGGCCAAGATCGGGCTGCCTGTTGCAGAATCAGGCCATGAAACATTGCCTGTCTCTCCTGCTGCTCCCTCTGCCAGTGTGCTCCAAATCCTGCTCAGAGCCATCTGTGGAGGCCATTTGGCGCAGCCTCCCCTGCGATGCTGAGCTTGCCAGGGAGTTGTTTTTATGCTGACCCAGCCAGCAAGGACAGCTGGCTATGCAAGAAGCGTAGGAGGGTCAAGGGGCTAGGAGGGCTAGAGGAGAGCTGGAGAGAGAAAGAAGGCTGCCTGCTCAGAAAGACAGCAGGGAAGCGAAGGGTGTGACAGCCAAGTGCAAAGAAGCAAGCAAACCAGAGATCTGGGGAGCAGAGACTTTTTTCCATCGAACTGGTGCATTGCAGAATTGGCAAAGGCCATGGCAAGCAGGGAGCAGCACCTGCCCACCAGATGAAATGAATTTGGAGGGAGACCCTAAAGCTAATTCTCCACATCTGGTGGGGCTGAGCCTGGGAGTGAATGAGAGAAAAGATGGGGATATTGCAGGAGAGGGAGAACTGGTGGCCTGGGGCCCAGAAGTGGCCTTCTCCCAAGTCTCTGCTTTGTTTGTTTTGGTCCCCAAAGTCCCCTGGAATTGGGCTGCTGATAAAGGCACATGCATTTTCGGCCTTATCCATTGGGGAAAACAAAAGAGAGCAAAACAGGAGCATAAGGCAGAAGACAGAATTCATGGACTTTGGGAAATACAGTCCGAAACATCAGTCTCTGGAAACTCTGGCCCTGGAGCCCAAAAAAGAGGGTCCCTGACAGCTAAAAAAAGGGGGTGGGGGACTTCCTATTTCTGAATTAGATAATTGTGTTTCCTGGAGCCCCAGCTACTCATATGGCCGTCCCTTTCTTTGACCCACCCCCCAGTTAGTGTCCATTTTCTCCTCATGCAGCTCTGCAGGAAATCCCAACACATTTGCATTGGGAGACTTGAACTATCCAGTCATCTTGAATGCCCAAATTAGGCAGGTGTCTCTTGTGCCTTCCAGATTGGGTGGGTGTGTGTGTGTCCCACATCTTTTTTCCTTGAGCTCCTTCCCTGCTTCCTCTGCATAGAATACAGAGCAAGGCTAAAATGAGAGATTTCTGCAGATAGGCAGGAAGTGAATTTCTCCCCAGGCAGAATCAGAGATATTGACCCCCTGAAGCAGTATGTGATTAGTTTCATCCTTATTGGGACTTCTCAGGCATTCATAGCTGGAGTTTATTCTATGGAGTTCATACCTTCTACTGGGGTCAGCCCCACTCAGTAGACCAGATCAGGAGATTAATTCCACAGGAAGCCTGAAACTGCGTAATTTTATTGAGACTGGCTGTAATAAACAGAATCTTGCAAGTTTGATTGTGCTGATCCACCTCCTCCTCCTCCTCCTCCACTTCCAAATAGAATATTATCTTCTTCTGAACTTAGAAAATGTTTCAGTTCCTGAATATCTGCATTAAGGTCATCTTCCCTTACTCTCTACAACTGGGGAATGGAACTTGGAATTATTGCATTTGAAATGACTCTATACAATGCATTAACTTTAGGAGCTATCCAGGTCCTTCTTCTTGATGGTGTTGCAGGAAAGGACATAAAGAATACAAGAATCACTTAAAGTCATTAAGGGAGTCACACCCAATTTTACAACCCTTTTGCTGCGGTTGTTAAGTAAATCATGTAATCATTAAATGAATCTGGCTTCCTCCATTGATTCTGCTTGGCAGAAGCCAGCTGGGAAGTTACAAATGCTGATCAGGTGACCCCAGGCTACCTAAACATTGTAAATACATGCCAGTTACCAAGCGCCTCAATTTTGATCATGTGGCTGGGGGGTGTTGCAACAGTCATAAGTGCCAGGGTAGGGTTGTAGGTCACCTTCCCCCCCCCCATCATTTTAACTTCAAATGGTCATTAAGTGTATGGTTGTAAATAATAATAATAATAATAATAATAATAATAATAATAATAATAATAATAATAATAGCAACAACTACTTTATTGTCACTTTGAATGTACGCCAATTGGCATACATCAAAATGAAATTTCGTTGCAAAAGTCTGGATAGTGGATGTGGCAGTGCCTGGAGACAGCAGAATAAACGAGAAGGAACTGGAGAAGATAACAAAATACGAAGACCTACAAATAGAAATAGAAAGACTGTGGCAAAAGCAATAGTAATAGGCGCCTTAGGTGCAATCCCAAAACAACTGGAGCACCACTTGAACACCATTGGCATTGACAAATTCGCCATCAGTCAATTGCAAAAGGCGACCTTCCTAGGAAGTGCTTCCATCCTGTGACGATATCTGTAATACCATCAAACATCCACATCTGCCTATCCCAGGTCCTTGGTGAGGACTCGATGGGTGGACAGAAATGCCAAATCCAGTCTGAACATCTGGCTGACTGTGCAATGAGCAATAATAATAATAGCAACAACAACTTTATTGTCACTTTGAATGTACGCCAATCGGCATGCATCAAAATGAAATCGGCATACATCAAAATGCATACAGCTCTCAAAGGGTCACCACCTCTGATATACACTCCTTGTTCGTGGCCAGCTCAAGTCTCAGATCGTCCATTTTAATCTCTAGAGAGCGAACGGTGGCAAACAAGACAGATGGAAACAGAGCTCCATGTGGATTAGCCCTCAAATTAGCTTGGATTCCTGCACGACAACCTCGCCTCCTTTCCTTTTTCTGATCCTGACTCTTCCACCTTTTCCTCAAAGAGGCCTTGCTTCTTTTCGCCCCTGGAGCATGCTGCCACCGCCTCCAACTCCTCCAAAAGCCTCTCTCCCTTCCTCTGGGCCTGCCGACAGTCTCCTCCAGTTCCTTCGCTCCATAAGCCCCGGGACCTCTCGGCCTCCTTCGGAAACAGCCCTGGAATTCATCGCTGTGCCAGCAGTCAGATCTTGCTGCCGGCAGAACAATCAAGAACTACCTGTATATGAAATATATGTCCCACACTTACAGGATGCCAGAGAAACCAAAGCTAGAAGGGGCTGCTGCTGTGGTATGGCTCCCAAGAGAGATGAGACTGCCCTCTCCTTGGTAGCTTTTAGGAAGTTATTTAAAAAAATATCTCCATATCTTTCAGTAACTTTACCTGCACCTCTTCTTTTTCTTATTACTCTTGTCTCCTCGTTGGCTTGGAGTAAGGATTGTATGTTGTTTTAATTCTGTGTTGGGTTTTGGATGACCTTGTAGCCACCAGGAGTTATTAATTACTCAGAATAGAGCTGGAAGGGACCTTGGGGGTCTTCTAGTCCATCCGCCTGCTCAAGCAGGAGACCCTATACCATTTCAAACAAGTGGCTGTCCAGTCTCTTCTTAAAAACCTCCAGTGATGAAGCACCTGCAATGTCTGAAGGCAAGCCATTCCACTGGTTAATTGTCCTCACTATTAGGAAGTTTCTCCTTAATTCCAGGTTGCTTCTTTCTTTGGTCAATTTCCAACCATTCATTTCATTTTCATTTCATTTTTTTCATTTTATTTGATTTATATCCCGCCCTTCTCCCGACGGGACTCAGGGCGGCTCACAACATATTTAAAACAAAGACATACCCACAATCCCCGCCAAATAAAACCAAATTAAAACCAAATATTTTAGAGTTGTGGTATTAAAATTTTTCTAAAAAACCCAATTTAAAATCCTCCCTAGGCCAGGCCCGCTTGTTGGANTAGCCAGGTCCTATGCCATGGAGCGCTTTAAAGGTGGTAACTAACACCTTAAAGCGCACCCGGAAGGCCACTGGCAACCAGTGCAGCTCGCGCAGCAGCGGTGTTACGTGGGAGCGACGAGTCCCTCCCAACACCGCCCGCGCGGCCGCATTCTGGACCATTTGAAGCCTCCGGGTGCTCCTCAGAGGAAGCCCCATGTTTCTTGTCTTGCCTTCTGATGCTTTGGAAAATAAATTGACCCCCTCCTCCTTGTGGCAGCCTCTCAAATACTGGAATCATGCTATCATGTCCCCCCCTAGTCCTTTTCTCTAGACTGGCCGTACCCAAATCCTGCAACCGTTCTTCATATGTTTTAGTCTTCAGGCCTTTAATCATCTTAGTTACTCTTCTTTGCATTTTTCCCCAGAGTCTCAACATTTTTTTTGTAATGTGGTGATTGCAAGATTGAAGTGGGTTAAAAACTGCAGAAGCATGCAAGCAAGCAAATCAAAAGGTTCCGTCTCACATAACTCTAGCCATGTTCTGGAACCCATGTCCCAGTTCTGTGGTTTGGGTTGGCTGACCTGATCACGTGATTTCTTCCTCCTGCAGATCAGGGAAGCCCCCAGCCCTCTGCACCTAGATGCGCATGCAGGGGACGAGGAATAGCACTGAGGAAAAGACCAGGTTGAGCAGGCTCCAGCATATGGGGAGAGCAGCATACATTATACATATAGTCCTTGACTTACAACAGTTTGCTTAGTGACCGTTCAAAGTTACAGCAGCACTGAAAAAAGGGAGTCATGACCGTTTTTCACACTTATGACCATTGCAGCATTCCCATGGTCTGCTGATCAAAATTCAGATGTTTGGCAAGTGGTTCATATTTATGATGGTCCTGGGGTCCTGGGATCCCCTTTTGTGATCTTCTGACAAGCAAAGTCAATGGGGAAGCCAGATTCACTTAACAACCGTGTCACTAACTTCACAACTGCAGTGATTCACGTAACCGTGACGAGCAAGGTCATAAAATGGAGCAAAATTCACTTAGCAACTATCTCGCTTAGCCACAGAAATGTTGGGCTCAATTGTTAGGGGTTGTAAGTCAGGGACTACATATAATTGGTGGGAAGCAGCAGCATTTATTATCGTCTGATTTGTGTTCTACTAGAGCAGTGGTTCTCAACCTTTTTAATGCCACGACCCCCAACCGGTCGTAAGTCGAGGACTAAATCGGTCGTAAGTTGAGGACTAAACCGGTCGTAAGTCGAGGACTATCCAACCGGTCGTAAGTCGAGGACTTTCCCTGCCTGGGAGCGCCGCGCATGCGTGGTTCCGCCCCCTGCGCCGGCCGAGGCGTAGCTGGCAAGTGGCAGAGACGGAGCAGGCCGACCACCAGCTGGCCCAGCTCAAGGAAGGTAAGGCACCTGCCGGAAAAGGGGGAAAAAAATGGCGGACAGCCTTGCTTGGTGACCCCCGTGAAATGGTCGATCGACCCCAAATGGGGTCACGACCCATAGGTTGAGAACCGCTGTACTAGAGCTCCCCATGGGAGACAGTGTGGTGTAGTGGTTAAGACTCCAGGCTAGAAACTGGATGACCAGCAATTCTAATCCCACCTGAAGCACAAAGCCAGATGGGAAACCATGATCCAATCCCTCTCTCTCAGACCAAGGAAGAAGGCAATGGTGAACGACTTCTGGGAAAAAAATGCCAAGAAAAATGGAGAGACTAGTTCAGACAGCCAATGGGAATCAACAGTGTCCTGAAGGCACCCCAAAAAAGAGAGAGGGGGGGAGGGAGAGGGAGGGAGAGGGAGAAAGACTTTGGATTCTAAATTGTTCTCTTATATATTTGTTTTCACACTCATGCAGGTTGGATTGGTGGAAGACATTAAGCCATAAGGTAAACAAGCTAATCAAATAAAAACAGAATATTTAAACTTCAAAGATAGTACATAAAGATCCTAGAAGAAAGAAAGCTACGTTTGATGCCTCTGGGGCATTAGTTGATGATTCAGGAACTGTTTTAATGTACCGTACCTGCCCAGTTTATGCACCATAATTCTCATCATGGCTACTATTTGGACAAAATGTTCCAGTTGTGACTAAGTTCCCATATTTTGCTAAGCCAGTAGATGGTTACCAGCCACTGTGACTTGTAAACTGTAGTTTATGGCTTATGGCAGTGTGCTGAATTGGAAGGTAAAGGTAACTAAAGGTAACTTATTCAGGAAACAATAAAACAAGTTACTGTATGGCTTAGCATTAAGTAGAAATCTGGTGACAACATAAACGTGAACTGCTCAGGAGCCTATGTTGGCTGGGGATTTTGGAAATTGCAATCTGTCACATCTGGTGGGAGAACCCTGTCTCTACATCCAGAAAGTTTCTAATAATAAGCAAAGTTCTTCATGGTGTAGCTGTCATTTTCATAATCATAATGATAGTACAGTACCTCCCTTTTTATTTCAAATCCATTTTTCTGTATTAAGTTCTGCTTTAACTTAATTGATTCATCAAAAACGATATACTCAGGCCTTAGATATATTGCTTTGTGTTTTATTCTAATAGCCTTTTTAAATGAGGACAAAGATTTTTTTTTAAATCAATCTTTTTATCTCTTTAGAGGCCAATTTGTATACAAGTTGTAGTTATGCATAAATAAACTCAGCAGTTTTTAACTAGCTAACAGCCGGAATATAGGCTCTTGCTATTCTGCTTAAAGCTGTGCACCTAGAAGGGCTGGAAGAGACAATACAGGTAGTCCTCGACTTACAACAATTCATTTAATGACCATTCGAAATTATAATAGCACTGAAAATAGCACGTGATCCCCTTTTGCAACCTTCTGACAGGCAAAGTCAATGGGGAAGCCAGATTTACTTAACAACTGTGTTACTAACTTAACAACTGCAGAGATACACTTAACAACCATAGCAAGAAAGATCATAAAATGGGGCAAAATTCACTTAGCAATAGCAATAGCATTTAGACTTATATACTGCTTCACGGTGTCTTACAGCCCTCTCTAAGCAGTTTACAGAGTCAGCATATTGTCCCCAGCAATCTGGGTCCTCATTTTACCAACCTCAGAAGGATGGAAGTCAACCTTGAGTCGGCGAGGATCGAACCCCTGGCAGTCAGCAGAATTAGCCTGCAATAGTGCATTCTAACCACTGTGCTACCACAGTGCCTAACAAACGTCTCGCTTAGCAACAAAACTTTTGGACTCAATTGTGGTCGTAAGCTGAGGTCTTCCTGTATTCAGGTAATGAGTTAGATATGGTCACTCAAGTTAAAAACCTAAAACAGCTCCAAGCAAAGACCTGGGACCAAACCCCAAGACTTGGGGATGGTCAGCCTATGGTCCTTCAGAACTACGGGCCATGTTGGAAAAGGCGGCTGGGGGCTACAGTTTAACATCACCTGGAGAGCCACTGGTTGTCCATCCCTGAGTCAGGCTGAAAGCATTGGGTGTTCTTAATCTAAAAAAAAAAAATACTATGTGATGAAAGATTTTATGACAGCTCTTCCTTGTTGGCTTCACATGAAGCAGCACTGCCTGGTCTCAGTGAGACTCTTTGTACTGCAACGGTGAAGTAATGATGTTGTTTTGCTCATGGAAGTTCTTTGCTCCACTTCTGTGGTCTTCTATGACATCCAGCGGCTGGAGGACAGTCATAACACAGAGTGGAGGCGTTGGGTTTGGTTTGTGAAGCAGCCTCAAAGCTTGCTTGTTTTTGTTATGGAGAAAAGTTGTTTTCTGTCTTTTCCAAGCAGTGAAGAAGAGCAGACTGCTATTAGCATCTGCCTTCTGTAAATATCCCATGAACCCATCAGGCTCCCCACCCCAGCTGATGCATCATATTAAACCATGACTTTAAACCATGATTTGCTAACTAAATCATGAGTACATGTAACATGTTAAGTCATAAATTATGATTTACAGATCACAGTGATGGGATTCACACAATGCACCAAACTAAAACAGGAACAATACAGCTTAATGTGATATGGAAACATAGCTAATGTGAGTTATTCAATAAAACACAGTTTAGTATTATGTCAACCCTATTTCATTGTAGTTCACAATATGCTGCATCATATTGATGAAGGCTTGTCTAGTTTGCTGTTGCAACAATAATTGGGAGTTTTAAGTTTTATGGCTTAATATGTATGAATTCAGCCACTAATGGTTTTTTTTAATAATCTTCAATTAAGCAAAGAATGTCTAGCAAGAAGTGTGTGGACCAAGTGACAGAAAGACGGACCAACAAACAAGCTAATAATAACTGGGTTGCCTCTGATAATGTTTTGGCACCCTTGAAAATTAAGTTTTGTAGCAACGGGGTTCAACCAACCTGCTGGATCTGACTAATATGTTATTGAATAGCTTGTGTTTCAGCATGTTGTGAGAACATGCTGTCTTAACTATGTTGGTGTAGCTGTTAGAATGCAGTATTGCTAATGCTATTAACAGTCTGTGAATGAGGCCATCATAGTATGCTAAAAAAAAGGTTTTATTTATTTGCACACATGGCATGCAATGTAAACCATGCCTTTATTTATTTACTTATTACAGTTATATCCTACCTCAATCAATTTGACTCACCCATTTATGCCTGGTGGGGATGATTTTAGGTTGTGTCTGTGATGTGAGTCCTCACTCTTAGCAGTCACCCTCTCCTCTCGTACGCTGTTTCACGAATCTCCTTTCCCAAAAACATCTCTATCCAGCTTTCGCCATCTAGAGTCTGTCCCCAGAGAAAGGAAAAGAGCCTGAAAGATGCTCTGGGTCTTTTGCTCTCCTCCAGCCTTATGGAAGAGGGATGGGAATGTCGGGCACCCGTCCAGGAGCAGATCGGAGCTGCCTTTTGAAGTATCTCACATGCTTAATTGCAGCTGGCGGCTCCTTGCTGAATAGAGAGGGAAGAACACATGGAAGAGGCTGAGAGGAGGCCCGGCTGTACCAAAGACTGCCAAAGGGGAGGGGGCTTTGCAGAACAGCTGTCCTGTTTTCCATGATGGAGAATGGGAAGCTTGCTTTGGAAGGAGTCTATGTGATGACCTAACCACAACTGCAACATAAAGCAAAGCTGGAAAAGCAAGCAGACTGTTGAAGGGAGAACTGACTTGGTGTCCAAATCTCTACAGATCTCCTAAAAGAGACTGGGGAGGGGATATGATTTTGACTGCTTTGTTTGGGCAGTGGTAAAGCTCTTCCTCTTGAGCAGGTTGTTTGTTGGCCTGTCCTCTGTTTAGCCCAGTACTTTCCTAGGAGTACCAATCCACTGGGTGAGATCTCACGAGGGTGTCAGCCCATAACAGAGGATAGCTGTTCACTCTAATACAGGGGACCCCAATCCCCGGTCCATGGACCGGCACCAGGTCACAGCATACCAGGCCGCAGCAAACAAGCGAAGCCCCATCCACTGGATGCAGGCAGCACACGAAACCACGCCCCCTCTGTTCCGTGGAAAAATCTTTCTCCACAGAAACAGTCCCTGGTGCCCAAAAGGTTGGGGGCCTCTGCTCTAATATATACTTGGATATATGTAGCTGAAAGGGAATTGGAGAGTCCTGATAGCCCTTTCAAGACCATTATCAAGGGGTTCTCTCAATTAGGGAAACCACAGCATTTGAAGAACCAAAATACCTTCGTCTGGCTCTCTTGTTTTCAAACTCTTCAGGTTCTCCACCCAGGTCCAGCAATAAAATAGATTTCTCCAAGTGGTGGTTCAGCCTCAGCATGCTTTGACTTATGGCCCTAATGACAAACCTGGAAGAAGTAGGATCACAGTATCACTTTTCTAGTTGGTCAGTTGGAACTAGCCATTTAAATCTCTCCCCAAAAGATGCTGGAGGGAAATGTGTGGAAAAATTGTCTTTAGGTTGGTCCGCACCTACTGTAGGATAAGTGGCAGACCTTGGGGGCAAAGTTAAAAGAGGGATCAGCCTAGAATCTCTACATAGACACAAACAAAATCCAATCTCCCTTGAATTCTGTTGATCCTTAGCTAACTCCATGCTGGTACTAACCGTTAAGTTGAGAATATTCCTACGCATAGGCATGAGTAGCAATTAATCAGTTCAATATTAGACCTTCACGTGTGGACCTGATCTTTTGTGCCTGACACCTACAAGTTTACCTATGGGTGTATATATAGAGGTAGAGAGTGCATGGATCCCTACGACCAAGGAAAAAAAAGAATAACTTGCCTTATAGAGATTGTTTCACTAGACGCTCCTTTCAGTTCTGCTGCTGTCTCTAGATGCCCTGCTCTGCTTTCCTACTTTTCAGTTACTTCCTGTTCAGCTGCAGTCTCCAGATGCCGTGTTCTACCTTCCTACTTTCCGGTTGCTTCCTGTTTTGCTGCTGTTTCTGAGTACCCTGCTCTGCTTTCTTACCTTCTATCTAGTTGCTTCCCGTTCTGCTGTGATCTCCAGATGTCCTGTTCTAGCTTCCTACTTTCCCATTGCCTCCTGTCTGCTGCTGTTTCTAGACCCCCTGCTCTGGACTCCTACCTTCCAGTTACTTCCTGTTCTGCTATGGTCACTAGATGTCCTGTTCTAGCTTCCTACCCTCCAGTTGCTTCCTGATCTGCTGCAATCTCCAAATGCCCTGTTCTGGTTTGTTCCCTTCCAGTTGCTTCCCGTTCTCCTTTACTGCTCCCGGGCCCTTTGCCCTTCTCGTTGCCTGCCAGCAGAAGTGCTATCTCCCTGACCTCCTGCTGCTGCTGCTGCTGTCACCTCCCAGCGCATGACCTGCTTTTAGCCCACTCAGAAAAGCCCTCACGGTGGCAGGAGGTGATTAAAGAGGAAGCTTTCTTTAATCAGGTGGCACAGGCTCACTGCATCCCATCTCTCAGTCAGAGGCTGCTTGGCTGCTTTGGGAAAAGAGAGAGAGAGAGAGAGAGAGAGAGAGAGAGAGAGAGAGAGAGAGAGAGAGAGAGAGAGAGAGAGGGGATTGATTTTATGTTAATCACCAGCCCAGTGACTGGGGTGGTGTGACTGTGAAATCAAAAGGCACTTATCTGCTTTCCAGAAGGACACTGCAGGGAATATGGCTGCTGTTTTGTTTTTCTCCCAGCATCCTCTGTTCCCCGGGGATTGCTCCTGCTCCCCCCCCCAACCGCCACAACTGTGCATGTCTTTCTGTTTATACTTTGGAAGGGATCTCCAGGGGCACGAAAAGAAGACAGGGAAGATGCTGTGCTCTAATGCTCATGAATATATCTGGTCTCTCTACCTTAAACCTCCCTGGTGGATTGTTGCCCTACCTCTCTCTGAGGCTCAAATGTTACCATCACAGCTTGGTTGCTGAGGAAATGCCATCTCTACAGAACAGGAGGGCACACCTTTGTTAGAGACAAAAACAGGTTGGGGAGGGAAGGGGACTGGAGCAAGGCCAGGGGTGGAAACGGCATTGCAGCGGAGTCACAGAGTCTCCAAAGCTCAAACTGGCACCTAGGCCGTGTATCAACACCACCGCCTCCTAAGGCAAGGGAAGATGGATTTCCAGGCAGGGTTCTGTTAAAATAAGCGCCCCAAAAGGAGTCCGTGCAGCCATCCAAATCCAAACATTTCCAACTGATAGTCATTCAGCCTTTGCTTGCAGAAGTCCGGCAAAGAAGCAGCACCTTCCTATTCATCACTGTGGGCAACAGGTCTCTGAGTTTGGTCCCAGCTCTTCCTGGATATGCTGGGAATTCAACTTGGGAATACCCCTTGCATCCATGGAAGAATAGTCATTCCTGCAAAAGCAGCCTCTGCTGGGAGCCTTCCAGACATGGAGACGGCAATTCCCAGAATTCCCCAGGCAGCAAAGTTATTGCTGAAGATACAGGTAGTCCTCAACTTAAGACCCACAACTGAGCCCAAATTTTACGTTGCTAAGTGAGACATCTGTTAAGTGAGTTTTGCCCCATTTTATGACTTTTCTTGCCACGTTTGTTAAGTTGTTAAATTAGTAGCGTGGCTGTTAAGTGAATCTGGCTTCCCCCTTGACCTTGCTTGACTGAAGGTTGCAAAAGGGGGTCAGGTAGCCCTGGGACACTGCAACCATCACAGATATGAGCCACTTATCAAGCAGCCGGATGTAAATCACGTGACCTTGGGGTTGCTGCTATGGTCATAAGTGTGGAAAATGGTCATAAGTCACTGTTTTCAGCGTCGTTGTAACTTTGAATAGTCATTAAATGAACTGTTGTAAGTCGAGGACTATCTGTAGTGAGTTGATGCCCAGGTGAGGGAAGGTTGAGGTAGGCAACTGGTTGAAACAGCTACCGGTATGTAGGACAACCTGAATATATCTATATCTTGTATAAATTGGAAGGAATGGATGTCCTATGGATGCTTTTTGTTGCATTTGCACACATGTTGATTAACCACAAAGGGGGAAACCTTTCCTGCTAAATAATAATAATAATAATAATAATAATAATAACAATAATAATAATAATAATAATAATAATAATAATAATAATAATAATAATAATAATAATAATAATAATAATAATAATATGCATGGCCTGGAGGGAGACAATTCACAGAACGAGTTTTGTTCCCTGTAGGAAAAATCATCTAGACTCTCCCACGCCTACTCTGGCTTTTAGTCAGTGGACTGCAGCCCCCTGCTCTCTTTCTCCCCCAGGGCTGGACCCACCCTTCTTTGTTTTAAGAAGCGCATTGATCCAGTTTGTGCAGGCCCCCCTCCCTGTGCTTGCACCCCACGGTATGTTCTCCTGTCACGTTCTCCCACCTTGGCGCTCTCCATCTGCCCTCCTTTGAACTTTTCTCTCTGCCGCCTTGAAAAACTCCGTGCCGGTGCTGTGCACAGAATCCCAGGCGAGCCCTGGGCAATGCAGAGAGAGAGAGAGAGAGAGAGAGAGAGAGAGAGAGAGAAGCACTCTAGGACAGCCTCCAGTCTGCAAGTGGCTGGCTCAACACAGCCCCAATTAGAATGCTTCCAACTCCCTTTGCAGCAGAGGCGTCACACGGCGAGTCCCTCTCCCTCGCCTCCCGCCAATACCTTGAAATCAGTCTCCTTCTGACCGCCTTCTAATTAATGCTCCCCATCCCCAGATCTGCCTGGCATTGATGTAGCTTTCCCCAGGCGTGTTTTGTCTTCTGCTGTAATGCTGTGGAGCTTTAGCCAAGCCAGGGAAAAGGGGGTGCAAAAGACTCAGAACCCAAGTTGTTGCACACCCAGGTACCCAAGGCAGCAGGAGAGGATTTTATTTTTCCGGGGGGGGGGGGAGGAAGGCTTCCTTTGGCTGTCCCCAGAAGCATGGGGGCACTGATGTCAAAACAGTTTCATGCCTGCCTTCAACTTATCAGATGACGATCTGATGTCACAACTGGAGAAAGGTCTCCTGGCCATTCAAGTCCCATAGCGACTAACATTGTGAGTTAAAAAGTCCATAGCTTAAACCTCTCCAGGTTCCTTTTAACAAGTTGTTTGTGTCTTTCCTCTCCACCCCCTCCACTTAAAAGGTGCATTAAAACCAGCTCCTTCAGAAGTATTGTTATCTTCTAGACCAGAGGTCCCCAACCTTTTGGGCACCAGGGTCAGGTTCCATGGAGAGAGATTTTTCCGCGGAGGGGGCGTGGTTTTGTGTGCTACCTGCATCCCGCGGATGGGGCTTTGCTTGTTTGTGCGGACCGTTTGCTGGCATGCTGCGGCCCAGTACCGGTCCATGGACCGGGGGTTGGGGATCCCTGTTCTAGACCTACCAGCTTCTAGCTTAAAGTGCTTTCAATGGGCACCTGGGTGTGAGAAGACCCCCATTCCCATTCTGAAATTTACGTTTTCAGAGTGGTTATTTGAACTTCAAACAAATTTTGGAAAGGATCTTAGCATGCTGCAAAGCATCCATCTCCAGAAAGGTCTTCATGTTGCAGATAATCTTAAATTCCATGCAGGCCCTATTTATCCTACAATCTGAGAGGATAAACACAAGTCCATTGCTCTGTGAGTAGATGTGCCTATCTGCTTATGGGGGAAAACTTTACTGTATACAAGGCATATCTAGACAAAATTTCCTAAATTTGGCTTTGGAAATGGATATTTGGTGATTGACGACATCCTCTGTTGCAGAAAGTGAATGGACCAGCCCCCTGACAGTTTTCTTTGAATGCCAGTGGCTTGTTTTCAAAATATGAGAACTGGTTGTCTAACAAAGACAAGGACTAGGGGTGACATGAAAGCAGTCTTCCAATATCTGAGGGGCTGCCACAACAAAGGCTCCAGCTAGTCCAAAATGCGGCCGCGCGGGCGGTGTTGGGAGGGACTCGTCGCTCCCACGTAACACCGCTGCTGCGCGAGCTGCATTGGCTGCCTGTGGCCTTCCGGGTGCGCTTCAAGGTGCTGACTATCATCTTTAAGGCGCTCCATGGCAGCGGACCGGGATACCTTCGAGACCGCCTCCTGCCACAGATTACCTCCCACCGACCTGTACGCTCCCACAGAGTGGGTCTCCTCAGGGTGCCGTCGGCCAGACAGTGCCAGCTGGCGACCCCAAGGGGGAGGGCCTTCTCTGTGGGAGCTCCCACCCTCTGGAATGAACTGCCCCCAGAGATCAGGGTGATCCCTGATCTCCCTTCCTTCCGCCGCGCCCTTAAGACATGGTTATTCCAGCTTGCGGGACTGGCCTAGGGCAATTTTAGAGGGGTTTTAATTATATTTTAATCAGACAATATTTAAATATTTCTTTTTAATTAATTTTAATTTTGTAATTGTTATTGGTGTTTTTTAATCGATTGTCAGCCGCCCTGAGTCCGCAAGGAGAAGGGCGGGATATAAATTCGAATAATAAATAAATAAATAATAAATAAAACAAAGAGAGGGGCAACCTATTCTCCAAAGCACCTGAGGGCAAGAAAAGAAGCAATGGGTGGAAGCTTGAGAGATCCAACCTAGAATTAAGGAGAAGTTTCCTCTCAGAACAATTAATCAGTGGAATGGCTTGCATCCAGAAGCTGTGGATGCTCCATCACTGGAGGTTTTCAAGAAGAGATTGGACAACCATTTGTCTGGAATGGTATAGCACAGTGATGGCGAGCCTTTTAGAGACTGAGTGCCCAACTGCAACCCAAAACCCACTTATGCATCATAGAGTGGCCCATTGGGTGGGTGTGGCCCATTGGGTGGGCGTGGCTGCTGTGGTAACGGCAGACTGGATGGAACTAAAAAGTTCAATCAATCAATTCCAACTTTGCAAGATCTTTTTTTTTCCGTGAGAAGTTGAAATTGACTGATTGTACCTTTTTTTTTTTTTTTGCACACAATGGCGGAGGCCTAAAGCGAAAAGGTTTTATAAAACCCAGCTGAAGGCCTAGGACTGGGGTGACGGTGCACGTGCCCACAGAGAGGGCTCTGAGTGCCGCCTCTGGCACCCGTGCCATAGGTTCGCCACCACTGGTATAGCATCTCCTGCTTGAGCAGGCAGTTGAAGTAGAAGACCTCCAAGGTCCCTTTCAACTCTGTTATTCTGTATTCTGTGTATTGGCAACCAGGACTTTATAACTGCACTATGCTCAATTGGTTGAATCTTTCATGTTAGGATGCTGATGACCTGGTGATGCATAGAAATGACAAAGGTAATATCCAGTGGTGGGATTCAAATATGAGAACAACCGGTTCTCTGTGTGGATGCCATTTCCGGAAGTCCATTCTGGGCCTGGGCAACAAAAAATTAGCTACCGGTTCTGCCAAACTGGTGCGAACCGGCTGAATCCCACCACTGGTAATATCCCTGTCTAGACTAGTAGCGTTCCCTGAGCAATAGCTAGCCTTTTTAGGCAAGTGGGTCATAAGTCAAGGCCATTAAGTATGAGAAAATTCTAGTTATTGGACTTTACCAATTCTGATGCATGGTAGTTTTGGTTTAGAATGACTTGTCAATCAAATTGCTATTCTAACCTTTTTAGTGTGTACACTAAGCCATCTATGGTTTACTCAGCAAACCACAATTACTAACGAAGAGAACAGCAGTCCTTTTTCAGAAATGGTTACTATTTTGGAACAATGTAATTGGAAGATTCTCTAGGATAGGGGTCCCCAACCTCTGGGCCGTGGTTCACTACCGGGCTGCAGAAGTGGCAGTTAAGTGTGTGTGCATGCGCAACTCTACTTAGATGAGCAGTGGGTGCGTCTGCCTGCTGCTCAGGCAAATGTGTGTGTGTGCCTGGTTGCATGCCACTTGCTCATAACCATTCCCTCTCCCTCCCCTTCCCCCCGCTGGTCCACAAAGCCGGAAAGGTTAAGATTGCCGCTGTAGGAAAGCCTGGTCAGGATCCCAACGCTGTGCTTGCTTGCAACTTCATACAGAGGATAGAAAGCATGAGTTGTGCCCCTGAACACGGGCAGGGCTGAGCATTAATTGCAACACCCAAGGGCCTGGAAGACAGCAGCATCTATTGTAGCTTATTGCTTATTGTAGCATTGTTTACAAAGGCCTCATTATGCGTTGAAAGCTAATCTTTTTGGATGGATGGAGAGAGAGAGAGAGAGAGAGAGAGGCAGACACAGACAGACAGACAGACATGGATAGATGGATGGGTGGATAGATGATTGATAAATTAATAGACAGAGTAGATAGATCTTGCATAAAGATCATCCTGCTCACATCGCCCAGAATGTATAGATGTGGTTCTCCGTTGTTTCACACTGAAGGTGTTCCTGGTCTATAGTCCATTCCAGAGCTGAGACAGCATTTTCAGGGCTGGGAAAACTGTTTTTCTGCTGATCCTTTTCTGGCTATATTTGCACAGACAGCTCAGTTGGAAGGTGTCTGAACACACAAATGGTCACACAAGACTCTTTGGCAGGGATGGGCAACCTGTGGTTCATGGGCAAAATGAAGCCTCCAACACGCTCCATTTGCAGCCCTTGGAGACCTCAAAGATGGTGCCATTGAATGTTGAGGACAAAGTGGCCTGTTTTCAGGGTTGGGCTGATAGGATGCAGCCAAGACACGTTTTAGCCAAGTGTATTATTTCAACCAAATCTGTAGGGCAGTTTAAGCTTTAGTATGGTGGGCAAAAATGGGGTTCTTTGTGTAAACCATGTTTCAGTTAATCAGGGATAAATATGCCATGTTGTATAATTCCCAAAAGGGGAAGGAAAGCTTGCAGAAAGAATATGGGCATTGATATTTACAGTTTTCCTATGAAGTCCTTTGAATTATTGCTTAAAGGACTATCATGATACTTGTGAGATACCAGCTTTGAATTGTGAATTGTCAAGTATTGAGGCTGGCAATGTAGAACATGTATTCTAAAACTGCCTGCATCCTGGCACAGTTCAGGCATGACATAAGTACAGGTAATTTCCTGTCCAGAGTTCTCCTTCCAACTTTGCTAGTTTTTTTTATAACTCCATTCAAATTTTGTGTAGAAGCAACTGAGTTTATTTTTTCTCACATTGGAATGATGGTACAATGCTGTTACTGGGTTTCCGAGTCCTAAGCCGTGGTTTATGGAATAAAGAACAGTAGGTTGGGTTTCTAAGCCATAAATATGGTTTACAACTCCACTGATGACTATGTTCACACAACACACTAAGCCAAAACCAATCAAATCACAGTGTGTTTTGTGAACCAGATCAAAGACATTGACTAACATGCTTAACCCGGTTAGCATTAGTGTTCATTCAACTTGCTTAAATAGATCAGTTCGAAATTTGACAGCTGCATTCACACAATAAGCCAAGTGGGTTGGTTTTAATCCTGATTTCTTTTTCCTTCTTTTCTGTGGCTTAGCACAGGGGTCCCCAAACCTCAGACTGTGGCCCACTAATGGGCTGCCTCCTGGTCGGAACTGGGCCACATGAGTGGTGGGGGAGTGCGCACACGTAAAGCTCCACTTGTGTGTGAGCAGCAGGCGTTTGCGTCCACGTGCAAAGCTCCACTTGCACGAGTGGTGGGCACTTGTGTTCACAAAGCGCCACTCAAATGGAGCTGTGTGCATGCGCGCACCTACAACTCGCATGGAGCAATCCCCTCTCTCCCCCCACCCTGCTCCAGGCTGCCAAGCCAGAAAGGTTGGAGACTGCTGGCTTAGCACTTTGTATGCACCTAGGCCAGGGGTGGGCAACCTTGGCTCTTTGATGACTGGTAGACTTCAACTCCCAGAATTCCTGAGCCAGCTATGCTGGCTCAGGAATTCTGGGAGTTGAAGTCCACTAGTCATCAAAGAGCCAAGGTTGCCCACCCCTGACCTAGGCCATGTGGACAATTTGTGATTCAGTACAGTGTACAAATCTAGAAAACAAATGAACTCAACAATCAAATTAAGCATGTTGTATGAATGGCAGTGTTGGGGTGCTTGTTTAAACCACATTAAAACTGTGTTCCATGTAAACACAGCCCCCTCACTCCTCCCACTCACCCCCCGTCTACCTAGAATTTCTTAAAGCACTTTGATGTGTATGTTTCCGTTTTTGGAACTAGTTAAAAGCGAAAATACATTTGTAATAGGGAGCAGAAATAAATCTGAACCCATATTTTTTTAAAAATATATTGCTAGGATTCTCTCCCTGCCCCCAACCTCTCCCTATTCCCCCCCCCCTCAACTTTCCATCTGAGATGAATCTCCTCTTGCGATTTGTATGGCTGCAGCTTGGGGACTATCTATTAGTTTTCCTTTTTGATCTGAGTCTGATTCACCCATCACCCAAAGCCTTTGCCTGGATTCACACATTCCTCTAAACCAGTGTTTCTCAACCTTGGCAACTTGAAGATGTGTGGACTTTAGCCTCCAAAATTCCCCAGGCAGAATGCTACTTGAGAAATTCTGGGAGTTGGTTTCCCCCCCTTAAAGTTGCCAAGTTTGAGAAACACTTCTTTAAACTATGACATGATTTGTTTAGCTTTGGCTAGGTTGGATGCATAAACTCCCCATACTATGGTTTGTAAATCATAGTTTATGATCATAAGGAGTATAAATCTGCTCGGTTGTAGATTGTGCAGTTAAGCAGAGTTAGGCAAACCTTGGCTTAGCATGATGTGTTGGACCCAGTCTAAAAAGACAGTGAGTAGTAATATGCATTTTTGCATTAACAGCTGCTTAAAATTTCAAATGAAATTCTTCCTTCCTTCCTCCCTCCCTCCCTCCCTCCCTCCCTCCTTCCTTCCTTCCTTCCTTCCTTCCTTCCTTCCTTCCTTCCTTCCTTCCTTCCTTCCATAATCAGGAGAAATTATTCCAGAGAGCACTTGTAAAACACACAAAAGCCTGGAGGGAAAAACAAAGTCAGAGAGAAGAGGGGCAAAGGTGGAGATGGATGTTGGCAGCACCTGCAAATCAGTTCCAGTGGGGGAATGGCTGGGGAGAGGGCTTGGGACCTGTCAATTATCCTGCTTGGAAGGTGAGCTGCATTGGAAGAGGGCTGGATTTGTCCCAAAGGCTGGAAGAGAGAAGAGCACAGGTGCGATGGGGGAGGGCTTAGGTGTAAGTGCCCGAAGAAAGGCATTCTGGGAATGAACCAACTCCCTGCATTGTTAAAGCAAGAAGAGTGTCTTCCAAGGAGAAAGAGGACGCTCTGGAACAGGGGCTTGAACCTTTGCGGCACTTTAGCGTGACTTGTTTATTAAGCCTCCAATGAGGTTGCTTACTTGCCGGGAGGTCTGGTTATATTTCTGCCTCCCCAACCAGCCAGCCAGGCGACAGGAGAACAGCTGTATTCAGACAGACAGATGATTTATCCAACGATGGCTAGATCTGGCTCCAGGAAAAAAAAGACAGGGAAGAAAGAAAAATGCACAGGACAGGGCAGCTACTGCTAGGAAACAGAGAGGCAGGTTGAACAAATGGACAAACGCTGAATGCAGGATTAGCAAATTCAAAGAGCAAGTTTCTAGCCCTCGGGGTGCCAAGATAAGAAAGGGGAAAGAAGCAGTTGCCAGGAGTTTTGGAAGCTCTGGAAAGATAGGTTATGTTTCAAGATCCTAACCGAGGAAGTTTAGATCTGTGAAGAAGCCAGGGAACTGGTAATGAAAAAAGAGTTCCCATTGAATGTTAAGATTCCTGGGCTGCATCTTTCCTTTTAGCATTTATAAGCAGTAATATAGTTGGAGATGTTGACATTAAGCACAAAAAATTGTATTTCTTTTTTATATCAGGGAAACAACTCACTGCATCCTGCTTGGTATTTTTTACTAGTGCTATTTGAGCATTAATTATATACTTTGGTAATTATTTTTTCCATTTTTAAGTATCCTTTTTGAAAATACCCCTTTGTTTTATTTTTATTTCTAAATATTCCTGGGGCTCTTTAGGAAAGCTACAAAACTCACTTGAAGACTGAAGCTGTTATTTTAATCGAATTAAACTATTGAGTGTTAGGCTGTTGAGTCTGTGATCTGCTCTAAAGAGCCTCAATTAATTTCTTTTCCAAAAGTTGAACACCTCTGCAATTTAGAGAGGCTGCCAAGTTTAATCTCACAACAGAGGGCATAGCCAATCACTGATCAGGCTGTTCCTGTCACCCCTTTAGCCCCAACCTTCCCATTTGGACTTATTTTTGTCTTTGTTGCAGGGCTGGTGGACCACCACTTCTAAAGAAAACATTAAGTTGCAACCTGAAATTTTCACATGGAGAATAGAATAGAATAGAATAGAATAGAATAGAATAGAATAGAATAGAACCTTGGAGGTCGTCTAGTCCAGCCCCCTGCTCAAGCAGGAGAACCTATACCATTTCAGACAAGTGACTGTCCAGTCTCTTAAAAATCTCTAGTGATGAAGCATGCACAATGTCTGACTGCAAGCTGTTCCACTGGTTAATTGTCCTCACTGTTAGATAGTTTCTCCTTAATTCCAGGTTGCTTCTCTCTTTGATCAGTTTCCAACCATTGTTTCTTGTCCTGCCCTCTGGTGCTTTGGAGAATAGTTTGATGCCCTCTTCTTTGTGGCAGCCCCTCAAATACTGGAATACTGCTATCATGTCACCCCTATTCTTTTCTTTAGACTAGCCAAACCCAAGTCCTGCAGCCATTCTTCATATGCTTTAGTCTCCTGGCCTTTGATCATTTTAGTCGCTCTTCTCTGAACTTTTCCAAGGTCTCAACGCCTTTTTTGTAGTATGGTGATCAAAATTGGTTGCAGTATTCCAGGTAAGCCATTTGAACAGGTCCCTCAGGAGGAGTTCGCTGTGAGCTCCATTATCATGAACCGATGGGGGATGGAGTCATCAAACATTGCTGTTCTAGCAGAATACCACCAATCTGGAACAGCCTCTTCCTACCGCAGTGTTTCTCAGACTTGACAACTTTAAGATGTGTGGACTTCAACTCCCAGAATTCTATAGCCAGTTAGCTGTCTAAGGAATTCTGGGAGTTGAAGTCCACACATTGCAAAGTTGTTGAGTTGAGAAACACTGCTGTGTTGTAGAGGTTAGCTTGGCTCCTTTGATCTTCCAGAAGTGGGCAAAGGTTGAGCTTTGATTTCTTGTAAATTCTGAATTGGGGTTGAAGCTGTTTGGGGATGTAGGTTTTTCTTACCATGGGCATATTATTTACAGCCACTCTGAGTAGGGAAGGGTTTGGATTTGAACAAATAATGATAATAATAATAATCTTCCAAGAATATTTCTGGAATTGATTAGGGGCCAGGAGCAATACATGGAAATAAAAGGTGAAGATAGACTTCAGCATTTTGCTTTTCAGCGTGCCAACTTTGTATCTCTTTGTGTGCATTTTAAGAGTCAGGTGAAGCAAGGAATCCTGTGGATTTCAAGGGATGGATCTGCAGCTCTTTAGAACTTCATTGGCCATCTATACAGTAGAACAGAGGTTCCCAACTTTTTGGGCACCAGGGACTGGTTATGTGGAAAGAGGTTTTTCCGCGGACCGGAGGGGACGTGGTTTTGTGTGCTGCCTGCGTCCTGCGTATGGGGCTTTCCTTGTTTGTGCGGACCAGTTGCTGCCATGCCGTGGCCCGGTACTGGTCCATGGACCGGGGGTTGGGGACCCCTGCAGTAGAACATTTCAGACGGAGACAGCTTTGATTGGTGCCTTCATCCCTCACATCATTATTGCACAAAAACAGGAAAAATGCAGAAGAGAACATCTCTGTCCTTTGTGCGATGAATCCAGTCATGGTGGTTTCTAAACAGCGGTGTATTGCATATTTGAACTTCCAATTATTGCTTATTCAGCAAACTAAAATTACCCAAAGCGGGTCCATGGGTCCCTTTTCTCTAGTGAAGGGATAGTTTTGAAGTAGGGAAGGATTGGGGGGAAGCAGCTGCTAGAACAGAGAGTCCAGTGGTTTTGCTATTAGCACCTTGACCTGTCCCTGCACAGCTGGCTTTCCTGATGCTGATGCAAAAAAGACCTGAGGCACAGCACCAGAACTAATGGGCTCTGGAGTAGCATAATGCTTCCTGACACCTGCTCTCACCTCCCCCTTTTAGCAATGCTGGTATAGCATGTAAATAAACCCTCCTCCCTGGACACATTTCTCAAAAAAGAGACACACTAAACACCAAATATGATACTCCATTTAATTGAGTCCAACATACTGCTTGATTTTGAACTCTAGATCAGTGCTTCTCAACCTTGACAGCTTTAAGATGGGTGGACTTCAACTCCCAGAATTCCCCAGCCAGCCACTTCAATTCTGGGAGCTGAAATCTGCTGAGGTTGAAAAACACTGTTTTACCATATTATGTTAACCCAGCCATCTGTGTTTTACAGTTAAGGAATTCTTGGCTTAGCACACTGTAAGAACACAGGCAAAGAAACCATAGTAAGTCTGAGTGTGCAGGAGGCATCTGGCAATGGAACAGAACTGAGAGTTGCCAAGCAGGGGGAAAAACCTGGGAGTTTTCATCCTGACAAATGCTTCATCCTGCCATTCTGAAAATAGATGGTTCCCATGGTGTACTAGGTCAGCATGCAGTTTGCTTGGCTTGGACTTAGCTCTTTGTGTGAACCCAGCTGATTATGGCTTAGGGAGCCAGCCATAGTTAAGCCATGGCTTATAGCAAGGCTTGAACCAATCAGTTGCTAGGAAGGAAGGAAGACTTTGGCTTTGAATAGATCACTCGTGTCTTAAGAGAATTCTGCTGAGACAGCTGTTCCCCTGTCCTTCTGCTGTTTTCTTCAGTTCCACCCCCGCCCCCCGCCCCCCCACCGCCCCCCCACCGCCTCCAGTTCCTGCAGAAGAAAAAGCAAGAAAGCAGCTAAAACCCGGATAATCATTTCAGCAGTTGAGAGCATCATCACCGATGGCCCCAGAGCATTCTGCCCCTTGATTGTTTTGTCTTTTGTGTCATTTATTAGACTAAAATTGCATGGGTGTATCTGTTAGCAACCTATACTGCAAACCTGTTCCAAATTTTCAACAGAAATGTGATCTGTAGGTATGTCTAGGCAGAAAAGTAGCAGTCAGCTAAATTAATCCTAACAAACCAGCCAACAAATCCTTTTCATTGCTTGTTTTAAAGTAATGGTTAGGTCGATATTCAGGTCACACCCAAGTTTTCCCAACAGTCCCTGCCTTAATGGGTTTGGCTTGTTTGTGGTCTAGCGTTTTGCATGCCCTTGGCCACAGTGGCTTCTAAACCATGGTTTGCTGCTAAATGTACTTACCAAAAACCCGGTATGGCATAGTATGTGAACCTAACCATTAAACAAACAAACAAGCAGAAACTTTTATTCAACTCAGTTCACACACTCAACATACCAGCTGGTTTGACGGAAATGAACACAACATTGGTGCAATTACCACTCTCTCTCCCGCCCCTCCTTGACCCTGGCAACCTCTATGCCAAATGTGATGTGACAGAGCAATCATGTGTGAATATCCACGTGTTGTGCCCATTCATATACGAAGCATAGAGAGGGCCTAATACTTTTGGGAGAGAAGCCGGGGAAGGGATCACACAATCACCACCTTGTTTTTACACTTAGCTTCAAGGACCCGAAATGAAACATGCTGAAGAAGAAGAAAGTAGAGTAATCACTTAAAAAAAGAGGATGCCAGTTTATTTTTATTTGTTTATTTATTTCAAGATGGTTAAGGCTGCCCAACTCAGACTGTGTGACACTGGGCGGTGTCCATCATAGATGCACAATAAATCGAATAGAAGAAAAGAAAGAAACCAAAACTATCTAAGAAATAAATACAGGTAGTCCTTGTCTCACCATTCACTTAGTGACTATTCAAAATTATAATGCCAGTAAAAAAAAGAGTAGTATGACCGTTTATCACACTTATGACCATTGCAGTATCCACATGGTCATGTGATCGAAACTCAGATACTTGGAAACTGGCAATTATTTATGATGGTTGCAGTTAAGTGTTTCACTTAACAACTGTACAAGAAAGATTGTAAAATGGGGCAAGACTCACTTAACAACTATCTTTCTTAGGAATGGAAATTTGGGCTCAATTGTGGTCATAAGTTGAGGACTACCTGTAATGTAAAACGACAAGCCAGCACACACAAAACAACCCTGGGAGGGACTTCTACTGAACTGACTCCTGGGGGGGGGAGTGAGGAGAATGTCTATGGAGATTCTGAGTCATCCAGGTCATAGTTATCCCAAAGATGCTTTTTCACGAGGTAACTGGACTTCCTTGTTTTTCTTTGAAGATGTTTCACTTCTCATCCAAGAAGCTTCTTGGATGAGAAGTAAAACGTCTTCCAAGAAAAACAAGGAAGTCCAATTGCCTCGTGAAAAAGCATCTTTGGGATAAGGTGAGGAGAGTTGAGACCTTCGTGTACCAAGAAGGAAGATCATCCCAGAGAATGGGAGGATCCTTAGAAAAGACGCACTTCCTAGGTCACATAAAATGACAAGGCTGAAGGGACAGAACTTGGAGCATGTCCTTGAGGGAGAGCATAGGGCAAGTACATGTTTTTGGAAGAAAGTGGTTCCTTAAGTAACCCTATATCATGTAGACCAGGGGTGTCCAACCTTGGCAACTTTAAGACTTGTGGATGTCAACTCCTCTGCAGGCTGGAGAATTCTGGGAACTGAAGTCCACAAGTTTTAAAGTTGTCAAGGTTGGACACCCCTAATGTAGAGCTTTAAAGGTCATCAATAGCACCATGAATCACACCAGAAGGCTATCAGAAGCCATTGCATCAATAACTACCGGGGCTGCTGCATTCTGAACCAACTGAAGCTTCTGGATTGCTTTCAAGAGCTACCCCTTGTAGAACATACTGCAGTAGTTCAGTCTGGAGGTGAGTAAGGTGTGAGCAACCATGAACAGAACATTAACCTCTTTTTGTTCTTCTATGCAATCTTTCTACAAGATATCTTTCTATGAAAAAACCCTCCAGATATAAACTTTTTTTTTAAAAAAAAACTTGTTTAAAACTTTCTGTAATATACTTGTTTTTCAGACAGATTTTTTCTGAGTACGTGGTGATTTCTTCATTGGTGGAAGATGAATCTCCCACAGGCTTCATTTGGTGTTAGCAGCTGAGCCACTGTACAGTCTAACCAAAGAGAGTTCTTACATCTACTCCTAATGGAATAGATGACAAAATTATTCTGTACTCCTACTGAATTTTCCCCCATAAATAAAGGACCTTCCTACAGCTGTTACAGTCATAAACTGGATCCAAATATTTACTAATCTGTAGTTAGTGCTTGACATATGACCACAATTGGGATCAGAGTTTCCAATGCTAAGCAAGCAGTTGTTAAGTGAGCATCATCTGATTTTATGACCTTTTTGCCCTGGTTGTTAAGCAAATCACTGCAGTTGTTAAGTGAATCATATGGTCATTAAACAAATCTGGCTAACCCATTGTCCAAAGCCAGCTGGGAAAGTTGCAAATGGTGATCATATGATCCTGGCATGCTGCAACCTTTGCAAATACATGCTGGTTGCCAAATATACAAATTCTGACCATATGACACTGGTATGTGTGAAGACCGGTTGTACATAACTTTTTTCAGTGCTGTTGTAACTTCAAATAGCCATTGAAGGAATGGTTGTAAGTCAACCATTCAGTTGTTGGGTTCAGCAACACATAAACCAAGGCATCTTATGGCTTAATGTGTCATGTGAATGTATATGTTTTAAATGACAACATAGGGAGATAAATGGCTTGGTCAATAGACTTCCTTGAAAAGATGTACAGAAGGAAAATGATGTACAGGTCAGATCAACACCAATTTTCTAGAAAGAGTTTTAGCTTCTGGAAGATGTCCAGGATTTCTCTTTATGGCATTCCTGGCAGCAGTTACATGCCAAATTATAAATTTATATGATGCTCAAAGAAATGTGCCTCAAGGCTGATCAACAACCTTGATAAGCTACCATTAAATTTCTCTTTAATTAATATCGGCCTTTCCAAATTTGAGAAATTGTGAATAAAAGGTCTTCCTTTTAAATAGGGCTGGAATTATATACTCTTGGCTCCTTGATGGGAATCACTAAGCTATAGTTTGGTTAATGCTTTTTTATACAGTAGATGACAATTGGACCCACACAACACATAAAACTAAGAAATAAGGCTTACAGGTCAAAATTAGAAGATGGATTAGCAGGGTGTGAGAATCCTGAGAGTGGGTTTGAGAAATTGTTTGGGAACCTATTGTAATCACAGAAGGCCATTATTAGACTAAGATGTGGTGTATCTAATGTCTTCCTGCAGGATGCTGCAAGTCCGCCCTCCTCCTCCTCCTCTTCTTCATTAAAAGATTCTGGGAGAAAGAGGTTTATAACGGAGGGGCAAACTATCACAAATTCCCTGTGCTCTACTGCCACCATATTACATTCCTAAAATTTCATTCCCTGTGCAAAAGTCAAGTATTGTGTTGGGATTGCTTTAAGGCAATGGGGTCTTCATGCTCCTTATAATAGCCCCATATTTAGGTGCCGCTTGTGGACTTCCCAGAATCCTGTATTAAGTTTTTGTGGAATAAGAAAGCTGGACGAGGTAGCCATTAGGGTCACCTGATGCTTCTTTTGTCTTGGCTGAACATTTAACCCTGGTTGTGATAGATTTGTGAGCATGCCACAAATGCGACTGTGTGGTTATGCTGCATTAATTGTATGCAAAAGTCCAAGGAGAGAGAAGATGATGGCGACGTGTATTGATCCTGATCAGATGCTAAAAATAGCAGAGGAATTCAAAGCTGACATCAGCAGCTGGTGGAAGCCAACAGCCTCTGATCTTTGTAACATCTCTCTGGGCCCATAAGGAATGTTCTGAAAAGTCTTGAAGACTGTCAGCACGGTAACCGGATGGTATGACTTATGTACTTAGGAAGAAGCCCCATTGTGTTCCCAAATGCTTGCTCCCAGGGATCTGGTGATGCTCCTGATAGTTCTGAAACCAAAATTCCTGAAAAAGGTCATTTCCAATAATTAGATGAGAATTAGATAGATCAAACAAAGAGCACCCCAAGACATGTTTAAAACTACATCTACATCCATGAATTGGATTAAAATCAACAAGTTTTGTGGCAAAGCAGCAACTAAAAATATTAAAATAGCAGAAGTGATTCATATCACTGCTCCATGAATGGAGAGATTACTGGAACTTTTACCGGTGTCCATCAGCCAATGAGGAAATGGGCAACATATATATTTGGGGGGGGGGAATATTCCACAATAAATGCCTAGGACTGCCACTGTAGAGGCACACATATATTATGCAAAGTCACAGTTGGTTTAAACATGATTTATTGATAAACCATGGACTAAGTTAATGCCACATGCTAAATCCAAGTAGCAATAATAGTTACATTCACATAAGAATGGCTGGTTCATAATGTCATAAGTGGCCCTGTTTTTTAATGTACCACTCTTTAAACTGAGATTTAAGGCTTACTGATGCCATTTCAGATTAAGGAAGAAACTCAAGATTACCCCATCTTGATTCTCTTTATAATAAGAAGAGAGAGGGAGAATCTGTCAGGTTTTAAAGATTCTGTTATTTATCCCTTTAACAACAGTATAGGTAGTCCTCACTTAATGACTATCACTTAGCAACCGTTCAAAATTACAGTGTTTGCAAAGTTCTGAAGGCTTCCCCTCCCCTAGTCATGTGGTTACATTTTGGGCACTTGGCAACTGGCAGCATCCCACAGTCACTTGATCATGATTTTTAGCGGGGTTTGTTTTTTTTACCCATTTCCAGC
The DNA here is from genome assembly GCF_001527695.2 of Protobothrops mucrosquamatus. NCBI lineage: Eukaryota > Metazoa > Chordata > Lepidosauria > Squamata > Viperidae > Protobothrops > Protobothrops mucrosquamatus. The sequence goes on along the minus strand of NW_015386660.1, from coordinate 408,013 downwards.
ATTTACTTTTTGTTGCTGTAAAAAAGATTGTAAAATTGGATGCGATAATGTAGTAATTCCAGGTACAATTGCAATTGTAATTTGAAAACTACCTGTAGTTCATGAGGTTTCTGTTTCTTGACCTGGCCTACCTCAAAGGGCTGACAGCAGCCCTGGATCTTTTTACCTCAGATAAACGAACACAGTATTGCAGTCTGCCTGAAACATACTCAAAATGGCGGCTATTTAAGATTTCAACAGCACAGGAGGTCTGAAAGGTCAGCTAAAACATTGAGCTTGGAGGGAGTAAAACTAATGTTGAGAGGCTGAATGTGAATGGTGTGTATAATAATTTGCTCACACACACTTGCACAATCCTCTAGAGCTGCAGAGGCTAAAGTTGAAATCTCACAAAATAAAGTGATGTGCAATGGTTAAGTGCTAGGCCTGGATTCAATGTGTATGTTAGTTTTTGTAATCATCATGATTCAGAATGTAAGAAACACCCAACTGCAGGGGTGTCCAAGCGTGGCAACTTTAAAATCTCTGGACGTAAAGTCCCAGAATTCCCCAGCCAGCCATGCTGGTTGAGGAATTCTGGGAATTGAAGTCTACAACTCAAAGTTGGCAAGCTTGGATACCCCTTCCCTATTCAATTAGATCAGGGGTGTCAAACTGCTGGCCTAAGGGCCGGACGTGTCATCCGGAAGCTGCGCCCACCCCATTGCCGGCAATGGCAAAACCGGCCCGATACATCACTTAACATCGCAAGTTTGACATGTCTGAATTAGACCAAGGACCAATCTCAACTAGTTTTTTTTTTCAGTGTAGCCACCCAGATGTGAGGTGCTTGCAACAGGAGGAGTTATAACTGTTCCCCATCATTATTCCTCCACAACAGGGATTTGCAGATATGTGATCCAAAACTACAGATAATCCTTGACCTATAACCGTTCATTTAGCAACCATTTGAAATTACAATTGCACTGAAAAAAAATGACTTATAATCAGTCCTCAGACTTATGACCATCACAGCATCCCCATGGACATAGGATCAAATTTTGGGTGCTTAGCAACTCGCATGTATTTATGACAGTTGCAGCATTCCATGGTCACGTGATCACCATTTGTGACCTTCCCAGAAGAAAAAGTCAATGGGGATAGCTGGATTCACTTAATGACTGCATGATTCACTTAACAGCTGCAGTGATTGCTTAACAACCATGGCCAGAAAGGTCATAAAATGTATGACTTATTTTTATAGTCCATTTGTGGGTTAGTGAGAATGGCCTTATTATGCTCCAATGAATGGCAGTAAGAAAATATGTAACTTTAATAAATCTAGGGGGAAACTTTATACTGCTGGGAATGGATTGGTGGGAATGACATGAATGACACTGTTCAGAAAAAGTGATTAGATGTAAGAACACCTGGCTTGGTGAATATCTTTTTAGGAAAAGGTCCAGTATAGGCTGCACATTTTGGAATTTGGAGCAACTTAATGAAAACAATTGATTTTCTTTGATGCAGAGAAGGCCTTTGACAATTTGAACTGGGATTTCCTGTTTAAGGTTTTGGAAGATATGAATTTTGGAAAGAACTTTATAAAACAGGTAATACTTCACAGAAAACATAAATAATTGTTAATGGAATTTAACAAAACCATGTGAGATTACAAAAAGGAACAAGACAGGGCTGTTCATCATCCTAAGCTAAACAAGGAATTTCCTGTAGAATGAAAGGAATTAAGAATCAAAGCAATTGTATTATTTGGAAGGAAGTCCAAGCTGGGGAATACTGGAAGAGTATTTTAGAGGAGTGACAGTGATCTGTTGAAGAGTGAAATTGAAACAATTTTTTGAAACAATGCTGTGGATGCCCCAACACAGGAGGTTTTTAAGAAGAGATTGGACAACCTTTTTTTTTAAATGGCATAGGGTTTCCTGCTTGAGCAGAGGTTGGACAGAACAGGGGTCTTCAAACGTGGCTCTTTTATGACTTGTGGACTTCAACTCCCAGAATTCTTCAGCCAGGCATGCTGGCTGAGGAATTCTGGGAGTTGAAGTCCACAAGTCATAAAAGGGCCACGTTTGAAGACCCCTGAACTAGAAGACCTTCAAGGTTTCTTCCAACTCTGTTATTCTACAAATACTCTAAATATTAGCATCCAACAAAAAAATGCTGACAAAGAAGTAATGAATGCAGGGAAAATACTGAAAAATTATAAGGCTGCAGCTTAGACGGTGTTAATTGCAGAGATGTTAAAATGTGGATGTGGTTTAATTATGAAACGGTTGTGGATCTTGTGTAATGTGTGTGTGAAGACTGTATTTATGCCTGGTAACTAGAAGAATGCAGTTCTATAACAAGGAACAGGTAACAAAAGTGAGTGCAAAAACCACATGTCTCTTAAATGTTCCTTGGAAGTTATTTAGCAGAATTCTGGTTGAAAGAGTACAGACTGGGTGTGCAAACCAACTTTTGCTCTTCAGAAAGTTACCAAGAAATCTAAAACTGTGAGAAAGTAGATTTGTTGTACAATTGCTGATTTAGAGAACACATGTGATAAAATGAATTGATTTATGGATCAATTGTGGAATGATAGATACTGAAAATGAATAACAGGTTAAGGTAGTGATGTATGGATGCCCATTTAATGAAAGAGTGGACATTTTGACCACCAGGTTTTTTTTGTTTGGCAGGAATCATATTAGCAGTAGGAGCTTCCAAAAGGTAAGCAGCTTACATCCATTCTAAAGATGAGCATAAACTTATTTTTCATGTTTTCAGATTCCCTCTGTTTTTAAGTGTGCTCTCTGAAGTGTGCTGTTCTTGAAAAGCTAAGCAGGGTCAAACCCTGTTGCTTGGGAGACCATTGATTTGAAGAGGACTTTTCCTAGCTTATTTGCTTAGTTTTATACAGGAAAAACAGGGAAGCTGCACAGCTGTTCTTTTGGCAACTGGCCTTCAAATTTTCCAGTAGGATCCTGGGTGGCTCTGGTGGGGGGGCTGTAGTAAGGAGTCTGGAGGCACTTTATGGGATGCTCACCCCCACTGTTAATAGCTCTGGTCAGATGTGTCCTGCAGTTTGTTTGGAAGGCTACAAGCTCCCTGCAGAGACTGCTCAGCTGAGGTTAAGAGTAGGCTGAGCCCACACCCTGTGGATCGCCTGATGTCATCCCTGCCCCAGGCCACCATCTGCGCCCTGTCCTGGAGGGGAGACATAACACTCCTTGCGGAATTACAGAAGGTTCAAGGCTCCGAGATTCCCCGAAGCGGAGCAGTCCCGGTTCCCACCATTAGAGGGCACTGCTCACACATACAAACAGTAGTGTCTTATTCAGACGAGGCGTTTTTCCTCTTCCACAGAAATTCTTTCTTTTTTGGAAGCTTCCCACGAGACCAGCAAGCACCCCGCGTAGTACTTTTTGAAGAGCTGGATATCTCAGGAGTGTCTTGTACCTTTAAACAAACACAGAGCAACTAACTCAGAGGGGCCGAAAGTTTAAAGCCGAACAAGGACACGAGAGAAAGGGGGGGGGGAGTTACAGCTGAGCATTTCTTTAAAACTGAACCCTGGAAAAGGTTTGGCCCATAACGCTTGGGGGGGAGGGTGTAGCCTGGCCCCCAGTTACCTCCAGCGAAGTTTGCATTGTGCACTTCGCAAGGATCCCCGAGATCCTACAGCCTCTCGGACTCTCTTTTTTAACAGTTTAGGGTGACAACATCACACCGCCAGTTGCGAACCCGGAACAACCATGGCGCTTCCCGAGCGCGCACTCGGACGGACGGGAAGCATCGCGTCCAAAGCGCCGCCGCCGCGCCCGGCTCGTTCCGCCAGTTCGCGCAGCCCCCTGCCCGCCCGTCCAGCCGCGAAAGTCCGGCTCGATCTCCTTCCCTGCCCCCCCCTCCTCGCCGAAGAGGAAATACTACATCCCCCAAGATGCTTTGCGGGTCTCTCCCTGGGGTTCCGGATGCTGCTCTGGCTGCTGACAAGCGAAGGTAAGCCGAGAGCGTCTGAGGCAGCCAAGGCGGCAACAGCGGCTGCGAAGAAGCTCCCAGCCAGCCTTTTCTCCGAGCCCGGCAAGCGAGAGGCAAGGCAGGGGGCGAGCGGACGAGCCAAGGCGGCGGTCGGGAGGAGGAGGCGGCGGGCGACCGGCGGGGCGGAGGAGCAAAATCCCCAGCCCAGCAGCAGCAGCAGCAGCTGAGCGGCAGCGCGAGCCAAGGGTCTGCTTTTCCTCTCCCCCCCCCCGCCCGCCCGCCCGCCCGCCCGCCCGCTTCTTCTTCATTTCCTTTTCCAGCAGCAGCAGCAGCGGCAGCGACGCGAGAGACAGAGGCGCGGGGGGCGGCGAGCGAGCGAGCGAGCGCTGGGAAGCCAATTCTCGCCGCCTTGCATATTTCCCTTCCCACCCCTCCTTCCTGGCTCCGTCTTTTGTGTGGTGTGTTGGAAAGGGAGGGAAGGAAGGAGGCAAAAGAAAGGAGGAAAGCGAGCGAGAGAGTGCGAGAGCGCCAGCGAAAGAGAGAGGGAAAGAAAGGAGCCGAGGAAGAGGCGGCGGCGGCGGCGGCGGCGGCGGCGAGTGGAGGGACCATGTCCAGCAGAGTTGCGTGAGGATAATGTGATCGGCAGGCGATGAATATGCTGTCGCTGAAGGTTGGCAGTGGCGCCGAAGGGTCGGGCAGTCTCCCCGGCAGCCAGGAGTCTCCTGATCCCCTGGAAGAAAAAAGTCTCTCCCGAAAGGCAGCCGCCGCCGCCACCGCCGCCGCCGAAGGGATCGGTGGGCAGCAGCAGCAACAGCAGCAGCAGCAGCAGCAGCAGGCTGGTGAGTAACTCGGCGGGCTGCCCCCTCGCCAGCCAGCCAGCCAGCCCGCGCCGCCCTCCAACGCCCCCTCTTCCTTTCACCACCCCCTACCTGCCCCCCCCAAATCTTTCCAGAAGGGTTGGGGTTTTTATTTGGCTCGTGCCAAGCGCTCCCCCGTTTCTTTTCTGGGGTTTTTTGCCTCCCCCCTCCCCGACCCCAGGACGTTGGATGGCTACACAATTTCTTTTCCCACCCGAGTTGCTCTGTGCCTTCGGTTTCCGCCTCCCGCCCGCCCGCCCCCCTCCGGGTCCCTCTGCACTCCTCTCCCCTAACCTTTTCGGGAAGGGTGGGGAGGGAGGCTGGGGAAAGCGGCTCGGAGGGGGCGCGTGTGGGCAGCGAAGTAGCAGCGGGATTCGGAAGAGGGATGGGTGGAGAGAGAGACGCGAATGCTTGATATATTTTTTTTTTTTACAAAAAAAAACAAAAAAACCCCCAACAACTAATCCGTATGAACCAGCCTTTTGTCTCGACCAGTGTAAGCAAAGCCTTGGCAGCTGGAGGTAAGACAGTTGAAGCGCGCGCGCAAAAAAAAAAAGAAAAAAAAAAGGTGATATTTCTTTTTCTTTCTTGCCTTCCCTTCTTTCTTTCTCTTTCTCCGAGAGACGCCTCTTCGGTTATTCTCGACCACCCTTTTTTTTTTTTGCAATATGCGGATTGTCAGCCGTCACTTTCTTTCCTCCCTCCGTGCCTCCCCCCCTCCCCCCTGCGCGGTCCCCTTGGCGCTGCCGCTTCTTAAAATTGCTCCCGAAATCGCTTTAGGTGTAAACATTAATCTGACTTCGCACATGCAGTTCGGGGGCGCGCAAGCCGAAGGGCGCTGTGCGCGCGCGCGCGCGCGTATGTGTGTTCGCGCGCGCGCGCGAGCTAGAGAAGCCACGGAGTAAGCGGATCTGTTTACGGGGGTGGGGGGGGGGGCGAGTAGAGAGAGTTGAGAGGCGGAGGGAGGCGGAGGCGGCGATGCTTTGAAAGGGGAAGGAGTTGCGGGGGGGGGGAAAGCGAGCTCAGGCGCGCTTTTTTCGCAGGCAAACAAACCTTTATTATTTCAGCATGTGAGACTGGCAGGGGAGGTGCGATTAGGAACGGAAGCGCCCCGCAGAACCTTCCTTGGGAAAGGGGTGAACTCTCCTCTAGAGTTTCCTCTCAGCCCCCCCCCCCAGGCATTGTGAATGTGACTTGAGAAAGAGACGGAGGGAGGGGGGGGGGGGGGGAAAGAAGGAAAGGACTCTCGGGATAGCCTCCTGCAAAGGAGGCCGGAGAAGCGAGCAGCGGAGCCTGCAAAACAGGTCTGTGGTCCTGGGAAGGGGGTGGTGGGGTCTGCTCGTTGAGAAGCTGAAGGACGGGAGATGGGGAGGGGGGGGGTTGAGCCTATGGCATGACAGTCCCCCAGGCCAATGAAGAGAGGTGGCAAAAGGGATTTTCCTGTCTTTCATCTCTCTCTCTCTCTCTCTCTCCCCCTCCCTTTGTGGAAAAAGTGTTGAGTGACACTAGCCAGACACTAGCTTTTATCCCTTAGAAGGTGGGTAGCTGGGAGTTTGTGGTATGAAAACCAGTGGAGGGTGGCAGCAGAGCCCCCCCCCCCCGGCTTTTCAGGCAAACTGTGTGTCTAAAAGTCTCCTGGCGAGTGAGGAAATTGGGTTTGGTTACTCAAGGACAAGCTTCATCATGTTTCAGTGGGCTTTACAGTACTTGCCAGTCAGGATGCTACAGGTTGCAGCCTAAGTCAATCCCCTTCTGCGCACCGTTTTGGTTGGTTCTCCCAAAGACAAGGTGCAAGGCTTAAATGGTAGGTGGAATGATCACCTTGCAGGGCAGTTTATGTATAGAAGGAGGGGAGCAGAGGTGACTTTCTCATTCCTGCAGAGCAAATGTTTTCCAGGTTCTGGCCCTTAATGAAGCTTCCCCTCCTTTTTATAGATATCCCACCGAGGTCTTATCTGACCTCAACCTTGCTTACCCCTGGGGAAGCAGGCCTAGGGGGGCAACATTGATTGTTCCCATCTTACTGATGGCACAGGGTGTCTTGTGCTGTTCCTGCGTGGAGCCCCTTTTAAAATGTTAGATGCCTAAAAAAAAAAAAACTCTCCAATGCTCTTTCTTGGGATGTCTCTCCCCCTGCCCCAAAACCCCCTTTGGCTCCTGATCTTATCTGGTTTGACAAACCGATAAGAGGAATCAGAATCGTACAGGAATAAATTAGCAGGAACACTTTGGCTGAGGAGGTGCTCTGGGTGCTACTTGCCTTAAACCTCTGAGCTTTTCTTTGTCAAGATCTGTTGACACATTTTTGTGTCAAAGTTTCAGTCAGGGAAGAGAGAGAGGGAGAGAGCAAGCAAGAATGCTTGGCTCCTGAATCTTGAAAACTCTCCTTTGGCTGGGCTTGTGAATGGACCATAGAGCATTCTTTCCAAGAGATGGGAACCAGAAGGTAAGAGATAGGTTCTCAAGGATAATTATTTTATTTTCGGTGTAAAAGGAATCTGATGTAACACTGTTTGGGTTTAACATCGATATGCAGTTTGCTTTAATGAGTTCTAGGGTGTCTCCTTACAGTGTATGCCCAGAAACATCCCCTGGGGAGGGGCTATAGCTCTTAGCAGAGCACATGCTTTCCGTGAAGAAGTTCGGTGTTGGGCATCTCTCATTACAAGGATCTCAGATAGCAGGGCCGGCTCCTATCAGACGGAATGCTGGGTGAGACTGAACTAATGTATCAGGAAGCTTTTGAAGTGCACTGGGTTGTGTGTTTGCACCTGGGCAGGCTGAAGGAAGCGAAAGGCCTAGGTTGGTCTCCCTCTTAGGTGCCTCTGTTGCTCATATGTCAGGCTGTTCTTCAAAGGGAGGTTTAATCATCAGGCTGCCTTGTGTACAGAAACAGGTTTTTTTTCCCTTTCAACAGCGGTGCGCCCGAGGACAGAATGCTCTTCCCCAGCCTGATACAGTGGGCAGGCCGGCCATTTATTCACTGCAGGAGTTGGTGAGAGCAGGCAGCACTCCCCGCTGCATCTGTGGCAGGATTTCCTAGTGGTGGCTGTAGGTTGCAGCTTAAGAGCCCTGCTGAGGTTTGCGGTGGGGGGCGGTGTAGTCTGAAGCAAGGACACAAGGAACGCTTGGAAACTTTGTCTGGCAGATGCAAGCGAGCAGATGGAAACGTGGAGAAGGTTATAGGCAGCCTGGAGGGGCCTGTCTGGCTGGAGTCCTTGCCCTTCCTGCCTTGGAGGGAGGCTTCGGGGACCTGGGAGTGGTTTATTTCTGCTGAGGAAAGATCTGGGAGAGAATGGTAAGCATCTATTAATAGTGCACATCAGCCAAGTAAAAACAGAGAATCTCTAGTGCTGCCACCTTGGAGCCCAGAGGAAGGTTCAGATCTGGGGTTGGGGGGTGGGGGTCAGAGAACAAGAATGCCAAGCAGAGTTTTTTCGTATTGGGGGGGGGTTGTCGGTCCTTCAGTCCGGTCAGAAGCACAATCTCTCTCTGTGCTAGGACGGTTAGGTCATGTTGCCTTGCTTGCATGCTTTAGAAGGAATGTAGAAAGGCTGGGGAGTGGGAATGAGAAGTGCCAAATGTCTTGGGAATTTTATTCTAAAAACACTTCTGGCCTGTCTTCCAGCTGGTGATGAGTAAACCCGCTGGGGTTTGCTCCTTCCTGTGGAACATTCAGTTGCAATTCTCTAACTTCAGCACAGTCACCTGTTGATCGGTCAAATGACACGTAGGCTGCATGTCATTAACTGCGAGGGCAACTGGGACTGTGTTGGCATGGCTGTGTCTTGACTATTAAAAGCAAGGCAGAAGCTGGCAATCTGACTCTTGAGCAGAGCCGTTCCGATACTCGTTGTAACCTGTTGCACATCCCAAGAGTTTAGGAGATTGTATGGAACTCTTACAGTATAAGGAATGAGTCTAACTGTTGGGGTAATGTTGATATGGTACAAAATGTAAGAGCAGAACCAACTCAAATAATTTGGCAGCTGTGGGGAGAAGTGTCCACCCAGACACTTGCTAATCAGGGTGGGCCAAGATTTGGTGGGAAAGTTCTCTGTGATTTTGATGACCCTTGGGCAAGAGACCTTCACACAGGCTTGGCCTAGGTCTCTAATTGTTCATTTTTCACCGTGTCAATGACTTGAGGCAGTTGTTCAACTTTGGCTGAGAAAAGTAAGCAGAAGGATAATATAAATACATGGCCCAAGTACAATGATAGGTGTACTTTTGTAACACAAGCCTCTTTCTGCATGCATACCATCCTGCCTGTGTGGTCTCATATAGACTTAAAGCCAGATAAAGCAGCATTTATGGATCTGTTTGTGTAGCTGCCTCAGATGCTTGTCCTTATGTTTTGGGCCTGCACATCTCAAAAACAACAATTGGCTCTATTGTTGATGGGATCACTGTCCCTGATTATTATTTGTGGTGGGGTTTTCCCCCCCTCCTACCAACTTTTCCTCCCTTATCCGTATGCAAAGAATTCTGGATTTGACAATTCTTGTGATAGCATGTTTCTGAAGCAAGCCCAGATCTCTTAAGCTACCAGCCCTGATGAAGCTGCACAATCTTTTAGAGACACAAGATCTACAACAGCTTTTGTCAACCTTAGCCAGCCATGATCTCTTGGGAATTTGGGGAGTTGAAGTCCACACCACTTAAAACTGCTAAGGTTGAGAAACACTGATCTATCTACAATTTAGCTATGAATTTTTGCTTTTATATAATAGGGTTGCAGCCCGAATTATTGTTTTGGATTTAAGGATCCTGATATCACAGTGCGCCTCTCTTCCATTCCCCAATCCTGAGGATTGTTCTTTGCATGTGAATCCTGGGATGATGTACAATGACGATAACTAGGTAATGGGGATTACAAAGTTGGAAAAAGAAAATATTTAAAATTATTTTCAAGTTCTTCATGTTTGTGTAGTAAATAAAATGCTAAAATTAAATAGAATTGTTAAACTGAATGTTTTCTGAAAATTATACACAATGATGAAGGCTGTGAGGCCTTCTGTTGGTTCAGAAGCACTTGTCAATCAGCTGGGTTAGACTGGGTTGTGAGTTTCATAGGTCTAAAGTGGGATGACCAGAAGAAGTGATTAACTCTGCTGATATCTTTATATACCCTACTTATTCCTGGATTTGGAGATGTCCTTATTTGGGGTCTTGGTTATTTTGCATAACCTATATCTCTACAGAGTTGCAAGTTTCGTAGCATATAGAGTTCAGTAGTAGCAGAAGAGCTTTTTTTTTCTTGGACACAGTTTGCGGAAGAAAATTTCCACTGCATTGCATTTTTTTTTTTTTGCCACAATATTTTGTCGGCTCAAACAATTTCCATGGATGGTGGGTTATGATGAAGCAATCCTTTGCACATGTGATATCTCAGTATTGCAACTTAAATTTGGGCTTCATTGAAAACCTTTGATCTGATGCACTCTGCCTAGAATCACGTGACTTAAATCGTAGCCTTTTTACGGCTGCCAGCATTACTCTTGAACCCAAAGCAACAAGTATTGTGTAGTCTGCATTGTATGATCTCATGCACGCATAGGTTGCTTATAATCGTTTTATTTCCTAGCAGCTTTGAGCATTTGGAACCCACACTGCTGATTCTTTTTACAAAGGTGCTTCTGGATTCTGTGGGCTCTACAACTCTTTATGGATTGCAGTCATGGATACGGTGACTTTACCTCTCCTTCAGAAGAAGCTACCTTGGATCCAGCCATAGCATGTTGGATCTCAAGCCTTTTACATCTGCTATAGAGGAGGTGGAAGATGGTCCCAATACTGTCACTGAGAGAGGTGATTGGTGTAGAGAAAGCTATGCCATGTTTGATAGTTATATACAGGCAATCCTCAACTCATGACCACAATTTCTGTTGCTAAGCAAGGTGGTAAAGTCAGGCATGCCCAATGTTATGGCTTGTTTGCCATGGTTGTTAAGAGAATCCCTGCAGTTGTTAAGTGAATTGTGGGCTGATTAAGCAAATCTGGCTTCCTCCATTGACTTGTTGGAAGCCAGCTGGGAAAATAGCACAACCAATGTAAATACATTATGATTGCCAAATGCCCTAAATCTGATTGTGTGACAGTGGGAATGCTGTGATGGTTATAAGTGCAAGGACCAGTCATAAACCGCTTTTTTCAGTGCCATTGTAACTTCGAACGTTCGGTAAACAAATTATGGTTAATTGAGGACTATCTGTACTCTGTTTTGGCTTCTGAGAGGAATGGGTGGTCCTGCATTGTAGAAGTAAGTCCAGTATGATTAACTGATGTGTTATCACATGGAGCAGGACTTATCTTCATAAGAGGCAATCCCCCTTTCCTCCAAATAGCCATATCTGTTTGTTCCTCGGTATTCGTTTGTTTTCCTTCCTTGTGCTGCTGTTACTGTAATTAATGTGAAATTATGAAGATGTTTCCAGCAGAAATGGTCAGAAGCTGTTGGAAGAAAAGGGCTGTTGGAAGATTTTGGATGAGTTATCAGCCAGACAACAGGAATTAGGTTTTTATTGCACCTTCCCTTACATTGGAACTGTTCTGTTAGTTGCGAGTCAGCCTCTTCTTGAAGTTTCTTAATCCTTCAGAGCAACTTCTATACATTCTTCACCTATAAGAAGTTAGGCACTGTAGGTCCAGCCACTGAGAAAGCATTTTCAGACCCCGAGTCCAAGCATTGTACTAAGTTATGATTTGCTTAATTGTGGTTTGAAGAGTAAACCCAATTGCTTGGGATGGTGCAACATGCTGAGTCAGCTCCAGGAGAACTATGTTATGGTTCAGCATGATGTGAGAACCTGGATAGAGTTGAACAGTCTTTAAATAGGGTTGTGAGGTCACCCATGGTGTCCTGGAATACTGGACTTTGTTGTTGTTCTCTGGAGCTCTTAATGGGTAGTGGTTTTTTTTTGCTTTTTAAATATTCTGTTCTTGGTGATCTTTGTGTCTGTGTGATTAATTCTATTCTGCTCCTTCAGTTAGATATCCAGGGTTCCTTACACAACATTCAAGAAGAAAAACAATCAACATTTGCAAAGTTGACTAAAACCGTAAGGAAATGTTTTAAGGAAATGTTAACAATACTATTACAATGTTCAATTAAGTGAGTGTGAGTGTGGTGTGGCCACAGTTAAGGTCTTCTTTCCAGATTTCCACTTTGGCCAGTTGTTTGGTGTAGAAATGTCATAATTCCCAGCAAATGGGCATATTGTGATTTGTCTTCAAAATTTGCAGGTAACTTGCTTTTTAGCTGCTCCTTTAATCCCCAGTTAATGATCAGGCTGATTAAGAATTATGGGAATTAAAGTCCCAATGCAGCTGAAGGCGCCGGAACAATAATGCACTATACCTTTTAACAACAAGAAAACCCAGTTAGGGTCTTCTGGATTAGATCTTTATACTGGCACAATGATGTAGTCAGCCATTTCAACCATTCAGTGTTTTTGGTTGTAAACTTCTCTTGAGTATTTTTAAATTCTCTGTCTTACACCTAGTTCTCCCTCTCCATACTTCCCTGCTGAAATCAGCTATCACCTTGCCTGGAACAAGGGAATGTGGAATGTATTGGCACTTAACTCTTGATTGGGGAGATCATTTAGTTTGCTCAAGAAGTTGGATTGTAGTTCAGTTAAGCAGCAGTAATTCACTCTAAATTCTATAGATGTAGGTATTCCTTGAGGTTGCGCTGTTCAAAAATCCTCTTGGTTTCTTTGCAGGAGGGCTTGTGTTGGTGGCCGTCTCTGGTGGAAGCAAGTTGAGGATGTGGGCTAGCTCCGTTACTGTCATTTGTGGTAGCATTACATTTTGCATGTTCAGGTACTCCTCAGTTTACAACCACAATTGAGCCCAAAATTTTTGTTGCTAAGTGAGACAATTGTTAAGGGAGTTTTGCCACATTTTCTTGCTGCAATTGTTAAATGAATCACTGCAGTTGTTAAGTTAGTAACATAGTTGTTAAGCGAGTCTGGCTCCTCCATTGACTTTGTTTTCAGAAAGTTGCAAAGGGTGATCACATGATCCCAGGACACTCCAACCATCGTAAAATATGAGTCAATTGCCAGACATCTAAATTTTGATCGTGTGACCATGGGGATGCTGTAATGGCCTTGTGAAAATGGTCATAAGTCACTTTTCAGTGTTGTAACTTTGAATGGCCACTAAATGAACTGTTGTAAGTCAAGGACTACCTGTACAGTTATAATCTCTGGAAGATTGTTTGTGGCAAAAACTTTTCCCAGATTAAAATATGAATAAATATGCATACTCATCACACTATTCCCTTTTGGGGCAAACTGTTATGGAAAAAGTGAAGGAAATCTAGCTTACACCAATATTGTTAATTATGCCTCATTGTATTTTTCTATCTTTGCAAACTATCCCTCTTTCCATAATATTAGTAGAATAGTGTGTCTGGAAACTGGATCCTGTTTATGGGAACAATGAAGAGTATATTTGCTCTCCTGGATCCTAGACCTAGACAAAAACAGTAACCTTCAGGTGATTGATTGGATGGACTGAAAAACAGCATCTGCTTTGCACATAGCATCAAGCCCAAATGTGATTTCTTTAGCATTGGGTTAATGCAGGGGTGACACAGCCATTGTGTCCTCACCTGGGTACAGTCTCTAGTTTATTTTTTAATTAACTGACAATCAAAATTCAACAGAAGATTTCAAGTCACATGGGATCCTTCTTTGGGCCCACCTGTTCTGGGGACAGTACAGGTAATCTTTGACGTATAATAACAATTGAGTCCACAATTTCCATTGCTAAGTGACACATTTGTTAAGTGAGTTTTGCCCATTTTATGACCTTTCCTGCCACAGTTGTTAAGTGAACGACTGCAGATGTTAAAATGATTACACAGTTGTTAAGTGAATCTGGCTTCCTCATTGACTTTGCTTGTCAGAAGGTTGCCAAAGGGGATCACGTGACCCTGGGACACTGCAGTGGTCATAAATATGAATCAGTTTCCAAATGTCCAAATTTTGATCACGTGACCCTGGGGATGCTGCAATGGTCGTAAGTGTGAAAAACAGTCATAAGTCACTTTTTTTTCAGTGCCGTTGTAACTTTGAATGGTCATTCAATAAATGGTTGTAAGTCAAGAACAACCTGTGCTGTCTTGGACACTCTGCAGGGCATTTAACTCCCAACAGTGTGCAACTTGATTTTAGCTTATCATGCAAACTCAGTGTTTGTATTTTGCAAACAATAATGTGTAGGTTAGGATAATGTGTGAATCCAGGCAGTTATACCTTAGTTAACAAAGGACAGTTCAGCAAATCATGGCTTAATATGACCTTCAAATGAGTTTAGGGCCGAGATAGAAATTGATCTTTCAAGATAGCTGCTCCTTGCTTTTGACAAGAACCGCTTGGGGGCTGCTGATTTCTTGTTCAAGCTATGCATCTTTGAGTGACTTCTGTTTGCTCATTGTGGTATTTAATGCACTGGTAGACATACCTGCTTTCTCTGGAAAGGTGCAGGGTGGAAATCCAGGTGGATTCCAGAGTTGTGTTGAGTAGGCTATGGTAGAGCTTGCATGGATGAGGAGTGTCATTCCTGTTTCTCATGGGAAGGGCAACTGACTGTGTTAGAAAGTCCCAGTGGTAACCCACTAGTTGATAGATGGGAGCTGGTGTTTGGTTACATTGCTGCCCAAGGGGAACTCTTGATGGGATCAACAGGTGGGGTTAAACAACAACAACCAAAAAAAAAAGCAAGTTAAAATCCCTCTGGGGTGTTCCCTTAATAAAAAAAATAAAATAAAATAAGCCAGCCACCTCTTAAACACGCATGCAGGGAACTAATAAATAACATATCTCCATTATCTGGAGGCTGGAAGAGTGGAGTTTTGTCTGTGCGGGTAATCAAATAGCGGGTGGAAAGAATGCTACTACTGAGCAGAAACAGGAGTTGCACTATTTGGGTATTTCCTTATGGTAAAAGTCCCTGCAACTTTCTTTCTTTCTTTTTTTTTAATGACTAGCACAGCAGAAAGAGAGAGAAATCAAACTTGCTCTGTTTATTTTTGTTATTCCAGGAGGGGAAGCAGGGAATGTGATCTCATGGAGCCTGAAGTGGCACGGCCTCTTCTGTAATTTTGGGACACTCGTAGATTTTATTGCATGTGTGGATTAGGCTTTAAGCCCCTGACGTGGGGCTGACAATTAGAAGATATCAGGCACTTACAGGAGAAAGAGAGGAGACGGATCTCCTTGGAGAAATTATTGGGAAAAGATGGACACTTCAGTCCACTTAGCAGCCACAGATAGATCTCATTTCTCAGCAGAAACACAAGCTACAGTTTGTTTAGCCATGGTTTATTGGCTGTGTTACCATTCTTTTTGCTATCACAAGTTAAGCAAAATGTTGCCACAGTGGACAGGATATGGTGACACAGGTGGACCGGATTCAGTCTTTTATTTTTTCTTTCTTTTTTTCTATTTTTTGGGGGTGGAGGGTGGGATTTTTCTGCTGTTTTTGAATATTTCTCTCCTGAAAATAGTAGGAAGACATACTGCTGATTTTCAACAGCCCTGTTAAAAGGATGAAGGAAAATCTTGAAGTCCCATGTGATATAAGAACCTCAGGATCCAATCTGGGTTGGTCACCCGGACTAGAGGCTTAGTCTTCTGAGCATTCAGAGTTGTGTTAAGAGTCCATCCTCATAAGAACTTCAGTCTGTTCTCCATTGCTATAAATTCGGGTTTTTTTTTCAAATTTGACAACTTTCAGATTGTGTGCACTTCAATTCTTAGCATACTGGTTGGGGAATTCTGGGAGCTGAAGTCCACCCATCTTACCATTATCAAGTTTGAAAAACACATCAATCATGGCTTATGAAAGCAGGATGGCTGGAATCCTACAGAACTTTGTAAATTGAAACCCAAAGAAATCATATTATGAATCAGTGGAATGTATAAAAATAGTATTTTCTGAAGGAACGTATAAAAGTTTCAGTTGTGGGTTGCACATGTGTAACATTCGATGCTGTGTGGGTACAGCTTGCCACGACAAATGGAAAGCAGAAGTATAAGTAACAACAGTCTTCTTTTTTCCCCCCAATTTTTTTCTCCAGGATTTTCCACTCATTTGGCTTGTCTTTCCATCCCCTTCAAATGCTGAAAGAACATTACAATAGTTTGAAATGTTGGATGGAATTTACTTCACTTGAGCACAATTGTTGCTTCTTGCTTGAGCAAGGGATTGGGCTCTAGAAGACCCCCCCAAGGTCCCTTCCAACTTCGTTATTCTGTTATTCATTTACTGGCTAGGAAAGAACAGATACAGTTGCTGGGATCTGAGAGCTTTCTCATTTTAGTGGCCATCAAAACTTGTGTTTATAACTGTGCTCAGGTTCACATTGCAATAAACACTAACGGGTTTTGTTTCCTTTAAAACTTTTTAATGAGTCAAACCATTGTCATTGGTAAGCCATAGTTTTTGAGCTTTTTTCTGGGCAAATCTGGTTTAAACTGGGTTTGTTCAATAAAGCAGCGGTGTCTTATTCAATAATGCATGGTTAAACCCCATCTTAATGTGACATATGAACCGAGTTGTAAATTTCTCCTGCTACTGAATGAAGAGAATTGCAACTTTACTATTTTGGAATATAATAGAATATACTTTACTATATTCAATATTGTAGTATGAAAAGCTGGTGTTAAGGTGCTTGGAAATGAGTTTGGAATATCTTTGTGACCTTTAATGATCTGGCAATTTGGTTTCCTCGGTCAGCTTGTATAGCTTGGAACATATGACATCAAAGCAGAATAATAAGTAATTCTTTCCCTCTTTCTCTTGTTTGCCCAAATAGTTGGATAGAAGTTTTTAAAACATATTTTAATGTTCTTATAGTCTTGTTTTTATGATGCTGTAAGCCATCCAGAGTTGCTCCACAGTAAGCTGGGCAGCGTATAAATTTAATAAATACACAGAAGGAAGTTCAGAAGTTAAATAAGCAGAGTTTGATGATGGGGAAGATCAATGGTTGTGAAGAGGGGGGGTACCAAGTGAGAAATGGAGGTTAATATATGGGAGAGATAGAAAGAGAAGACAGTGAGGGAAGAAGTCATTGGGGTGGACGGATCAACATGACTCCAGATGCATGGAAATAGGTGGAAAAACCATCTTCCCCTGTGAATGATTTTCATTGTACAGGAATGGGTAGAATTCCAACAGTGAGTATATTGCAGGATCCAATCTGGATCAGTCACTGGGACTGGAGGTTTAGTCACCACATTCTGGTGAGAGAGACGTTCCCTGAGGATGGGCTCCAGCACAAGTCCTAAAGCTCGGAAGATTAAACCTCTGGTCCCGGTGACCGACCCAGATTGGATCCTGCAACATGATCCTGGGATACATATATTTACCTTCATTAGTAAGTATGTTGGGGAAAAGAGTTGGTTCACTCCTTGTCTGCATGTACTGGCAAGGAGAAAAGGAGAGATTTTGTCCCCCTTTTCACGGTTAATGAAAATAAATTTTGCTTGATTAAAATTAAGATTAACCTGCAGGTTAATGCAAATTTCCATATACTGTAGTTAAGAATCACAGGAAATTATAATGGGTTGGTTAATAGAAATCTAAGTAAAGTAGCTTGATAGATAAATGTGGCTATTAGATGGGTCCACGATTTCATCCTAGCTTGGTAGTGTTGCTTTGATTTTGGCCTCCCTAGGATTATGAGTCCTTGACTCATCACCATTTGTTTAGTGACTGTTTGAAGTTGCAACACCACTGAAAAAACTGACTTATACCTGGTTGTTGTAGCATTCCCAGGTCACATGATCAAAATTTGGGCATTTGGCAACTGGCATATAGTTATGACAGTTACACTGCCCTGGGGTCCTGCGATCTCCACCTGTAACTCCCTGCTGGCTTCTGACAAGCAGAGTCAAGAGGGAAGCCAGATTTTCTTAACGACCACATATTCTCTTAACAACTTCAGCGATCTGCTTAACCACCTTGGCAAGAAAGTGTCACAAAATGGGGCAAAACTCACTTAACAACTGCCTTGCTTAGCAAAGGAAACTTTGGGGCTCTGTCGTAAGTCGAGGATTATTTGTATCTAGAAAAGTAAATAGTCGAACTTGGGATCTGTCATTGAGTTCACAAAAACACATATGACACAGTCTCTTTTGTTGACTTGTTTTGTCCGCGTTCCACCGAAAGCTTCTATTATTTTTTTTTTGGTCCTGGTAGTGTTTTCCTGTTAGTGTGTTACTCTTCATTGTGGTATCCCATACAATAAAAAGCAAATTTCTTCTGACTTCTTTCTTCATAACCTTCTAAAACACAATCAGCAGATAAAGTGATGGTACAAATGCTGCAAGTCCATCGTAAGAAGTTAGGCCAGGGGTAGGCAACCTTGGCTCTTTTATGACTCGTGGACTTCAACTCCCAGAATTCCTGAGCCAGCATAGTTGGCTCAGGAATTCTGGGAGTTGAAGTCCACAAGTCATAAAAGAGCCAAGGTTGCCTACCCCTGAGTTTGACTTACAGTACATGTTTCCATGGTAGCTGAGAAGCCTACCACCTGCCCTGTTTTTTTTGCCATGTGGCATTTTTGGATAGTCAGCATGCAGGCTAATCTTCTCCAACCTGTGTATCTTGGCTGGAGCAGACACACATGATGTACTTAGGGATTTACTTACCCATGTTGGAAAAGAGCAGTGCTTAATGGTCGCGAAAGATATTTCCTCCTACCTGTTATCTTTTGAAGAAGTCTTGTGGACAGTTTGGGGCGTTATGGTTAATGTCAGTTTTTCTCAAACATGTCAACTTCAAGATGGGTGGACTTCAACTCCCAGAATTCCCCAGCCAGCTTTGTTTTGCTTTGCTTTGCTTTGCTGGCTGGGGAATTCTGGGAGTTGAAGTCCACCCATCTTGAAGTTGACGCCTTTGAGAAACATTGGTTTATATGTTAGTGTGAAACTGAAATTGTTGCTTCTGAAATTCATCAAGCATCTTTTAGTTCTTTTAAAGCAGGATCCTGTTTGGAGTCAGAGCTCTATCTTTAACAATACCATTCCGTTAAATACCAGATCTGTCTCACAACAATGAGAGAGAGATTGGTCCAAGCCTGCAAGGACATATCCCCTATGGGGAGGGCTGGTGGAGAGAACAGAATGCCTCCCTCTGCTTCCAAAGCCGCCATTTAATGTGCCAGGAAAAGTGAGGCTGGCACAGTCCTTCAGCTTGCCCTGGCTATTGAAATGTCACAGCTGCTTCCTGGGTCGCTGGAGAGCTATTGCACAGCTCAGAGGTAGCTCTGTGTGCGGTACTGAGTCTGGGAGAAATAGATTGTTCGAAGGGGGGGTGGGTGCAGGTAACAAGAGCAGGTGGAAGTTGTTAGAGGACTGCCAAGCTGGGCTGTGTGGAACAGGAGGAGTTCAGCCTGGAGGGATTGGCTATGGGTAAGCCAAGATTCCTTGGAGCCGGATGAGAAACTCTAAGAGGGTTTGAGGCGCCCTAAAATTCAGGACATAAGCTTGGGGTAACCTGTAGCTTGACGTATGGCTGGCAACCCAGCTTGGCTCATCAAAGGTGAATTCCAGAGGCCTCTCAGTCCTGCTCCCTCTTTCTTCGCCCACACTCCAGTTTGAACCACTGTTTAATATCTTCCCTTGAGGCCTCTTCTCTTTCTTAACTTAGCAACTCGAAGGTTTTCCAGGAGAGAGAGGGGGGGAGGGAGAGGGGGGGGAGGGAGGGAGGTGTGTGGGGCAGATTTGAGGGCTGTAGGACATTCATTGATTTTCATGAACATTCAAGAATTTCACCAGCCAAAAACCCAAGATGGATATAGGATGGTGGATCTTGTAAAACACAATGCTCAGCACCAGAATTGGTTCCCACTATCAGTTCTACTTATACATCTTTACATCTGATTCCTCCTTCTCCCACTTTTTCATAAACCCAGCAGCTTCTTAGATACACACACACACACACACACATACACACACACACACACACACACACACACACACACACACACTGAAGAAAGATTGCTGCTGCTGCTGCTGCTGCTCTCAAAGCATTGAAACCAGGGAAATCTTCCTGATCCACCAAAATCATCTGGAAATCCACTTTTGCCCTAAGGGTGCATTCAGCAGGCGGATGTTAAATGGGCAGGTGTATGTAAGTTTTAAAGTTGCCCTTAAGATGGGCAGCTATATATAAGGTTTAAATAAATACTGTCAATAAATTAAAAAAATAACAGACTTAAGTGAGTGGCTATGTTTCCCCTATTGTTTTCTCCCTCTCCCCTCCTTGCAATCCTGCTTCTTCAATTGACGTGACTTGTCGGAAGTTAGCTGGGAAGGTTGCAAATGGTGATCACTCCAGGATAATGCAAAAATACCTAAATACCTGCCTGTTACCAAGTGCCCAGATTTTTATCCCACGATTGTGGGGATGCTGTGACTGATTGTGTGAAAAACGGTGCTAAGTCGCTTTGCATTGTAAGTTCAAATGATCACTAAATGAATGTGCAATAGGAAATAAACGTGGCTTCTTACTACAGAGACTGGCTTTCTCTTCGTTGTTGCCAGCTTTGTCTGCATTTTGGGCATCTGCAGTCAGATAGTTACAAAAAGGCTTTCATCATTCAGAAGTCACGGGGCTGTGGTTGGCGAGTATCGTAGAAATGGTGACTGGGCATGGAGAGGTGAAATGTTCCTAAGGTGGTTTGTCCAGTTGCATTGCGAAATTATGTTAATGACACTCATATGTTTTGCAATCGGCTAATCATCCTTCTGAAATCTGCTCTTCGCAACTTCCCTGGGAGTATACATTTTTGCCAAATACAGGTAGTCCCTGACTTACAAAAAAGTTCATTTAGTGACCGTCCAAAGTTACAGGAGCACTGAAAAAATTGACTTATGACCGTTTTTCATACTCAGAACTGTTGCAGCATCCCCAGGGTCATGTGAGCAAAATTCAGATGCTTGGCAACTGACTCATATTTATGATCATTGCTGTGGCCAAGGTCATGTGATCCCCTTTGGGCAACCTTGTGACAAGCGAAGTCAATGGGGAAGACAGATTCATTCATGTTTAACAACTGCAGTGATTCACTTAACAACTGTGGCAAGAAAGGTCATAAAATGGGCAAAACTCGCTTAACAAATGTCTCGCTTAACAACAGAAATTTTGGGCCCAGTTGTGGTCGTAAGTCAAGAACTTCCTGTATGTGGATGCATTCATAAAATCATGATTCTATTCAACTTGTGCAAACGTACGTCTCTTTCAGTGACCTGTGCTTTACTTAAAAGCATGGGATGTCTGAACAGAATCTTCTTTCCTCCTGTAGCTTTCATTGCACAGAACCTCCCAATTCTCTAACTTCCTTGCTGGTCCCCTCAAAATCTTGGGTTGGGGGGTGTCTCCCCCCCTGCGCCCACTTTGCTCTCCCCAGCATTCCACCAGAATGAAACCCAAGCACTGGCACAAACTGTATTTCTCTCTGGCCCATTCTCCAGTTCCTGAACAAAACCTGGCCCAGCTCTCCTGGGAGCTGTGCCTGAAACAGGAGAGGCTGCTGCTGCATGGAAAGGTGATTGTTCCTTTAGGCCCACCTCAGGTTTCCATGATGGGGGCTGATGGGATGATGGCAAGATTCCTGTGGCTGTCCCCAGACCATGCCTGTCACCCCCACCCCTCAAATTTTGCTTAGGGGTTCCGCATCTTGGCTTTTAGGAATGCCACCAGGTCTTGGGCAGGGGAGCACAGCTGGGGTATCCTTGAGAAGGCTGGCCTCACACTGGCAACTGCCTGGTTACAATGCTCCACGTTCTTTATCCTTAGCTGGGCCCCTTCCAGGTCACACCGGTTGGCATGAAGGCTTTCTCCCTGAGGCAAGAGGAGGCTTGCACCAGATTATCCTTTGTTGCGTTGGTGTGGAGGATTCATTCGAGTTGCTCGGGATTTGTGTGGAGTTTCTTGTGCTCTCTTGCCAGCAAAAGTAGGTTGTGGTAGATCAGTGTTTCTCAACCTTGCCAATTTTAAGGCATGTGGACTTCAACTCCCAGAATTCCACAGCCAGCAATGCTGGCTGTGGAATTCTGGGAGTTGAAGTCCACATGCCTTAAAATTGGCAAGGTTGAGAAACACTGTGGTAGATTCCTTGGTGAGATTTTAGAAACTTGCCTGATATGTTTAGGAGTATCTTGCTGAGTAAAGTCGGAGGATTTGAGCACTTAGGCTCTCTGAACCGAGGTAGCCATGGCAGGTTTGTGTGTGTCCCGAGCATGTAACTCAGCAATGCAAGGAGTAAGGATGATTATTCTTATGTACTCTAAGCTTAAGAATCTTCCTTTCCCATGTAGCTTGTAGAAGCAATATCCATATTAAGGTAATGTATACTAAAGGAATAAACACAGTGTAGACTTGGTTTGCATTAACATTCCCTGAGTACTTGGAGAGGTTTCCAGTCTAGCCGATTGCAAAGGAAGATTTAAACCAGGGATAGGCAACCATGGCTGGCTCAGGAATTCTGGGAGTTGAGGTCCACAGGTCATAAAGAGGCCATAGTTGTCCACTGCTGGTGTAAAAAGTGTTGGTGGCTGATGTTGTAGAACAGGGGTCTTCAAACTTGGCAACTTTAAGACTTGTGGACTTCAACTCCCAGAATGGCTGGTTGAGGAATTCTGGGAATTGAAGTTCACAAGTCTTAAAGTTGCCAAGTTTGAAGACCCCTGTTGTAGAAGATTCTTCGTATACGGGACTGAACTGGAATTCTGCTGGTGAAAGGTGGGTATGAGAATACCTCATTTTCTGTGAGTAGCAATAGCCAATTAAATTATCCAATATAGGCTTATGGGTGATTGATATTTCTAAATTTGCACATCATGAGCAGATCATCTTGAGGTGTCATTTCTTGGGGCATAAATCTGAGTCGCCCTATAGCAATGTTTAATAACCTAGAAGATTGTAAAAAAAAGTGTGGTTTGTTCAATTTGACTTCAATGCATTGGACGAACCCTGACAGTTGTGATTTATTCAATAAATCATGCTGAAACAAGCCGTAGTTTAGTGCAATAGGAATATACAGTCAACGTATGGGCAATTCTGATAAGAAAACTTTGTTCAGTTTTAGGGATTTCTGCAATAAATGTAATATAATGAAGAGCAGTCCAGCATACTAGCCAATTACAGGCAGTCCTTGACTTATGGCCACAACTGGAACCAGAATTTCTGTTGCTAAGCAAGGCAGTCATTAAGTGAATCGTGTCTGCTATGCTGGCTGAGGAATTCTGGGAGCTGAAGTCCACAAGTCTTAAAGTTGTCAAGATTGCAGACCCCTGACTTAGTCTGAAGCTGGCTGAGAAGGTCACAAATGGGATCACCTGGCCCCTGGATGCTGCAACCATGGTAAATACATACCAGCAGCCAAACATCTGGATTTTGACCACATGACTGTGGGGATGCTGCAATGGTCATAAATGCAGGGACTGGTCATAAGTTACATTTTTAGTGCCATTGTAAGTTTGAAGAATTACTAAACAACTGATTGTAAGTCAAGGATTACTTGTATTCCGATGGTTAAGACAGCAAGCAAAGAGCAATAATGGGGTTCCTCACGAGAACTGCGAGGAATTGTATTTAAAACAAAAGCACTGATTGGATTCCCAAATCTATGAAAAGACCCTGTTGGCTCATCCTTCTGTGTGCAAAAATCTGTTACAAACTATTGTTTGCTTGTATACAATTCCTAAAGAATAGTCTGGCCTGGTTTACATGCCTTCCTTCTGAGGCTTAGGATCCTCCCTCTCTCCCAGCAAGATCAGTTCCCTCTTGTATATCTAGGGCCCTTTTGATCCCAAATGGAATCAGCTGTTGGGAAACACATCTCCAACAAGGGAAGGTTATTTTAAGGGATGCATTATTTTAAATGAGCACTCATCATCTCTCCCTCTGTTAAAATGCAAGCATATAAATAGCAACACCTCCCTTCCTCCTCCCCCCCCCCAAAAAAAATTCCCTCTGTGCAGCCAGTTAGTAAAAATATAAGTGGTTTGAAAGGCTTAGATGCCAAAACTTTATTTGCATCTAGGATGGGAACTCACCAAGAATTCCTCTGGCATTTTCCTTTTCTCTTGCCTGAGATACAAACAACAGCAGTGCCAGCTATGCAGGGGTGGGGAGGTGAGGGCCCCCTTGATCTGGTCTCAGGTTGTGCATCGTGGTGGGGGATGCGTTATGTCCCCTCCCACTCTAAGGGAAGAAGAGTTACTTTGCCTGGAGGCTAGATTGGGTTTTAAGCTTTCAAAGTGCAGAGAAATATTTGCCTTTGCTTTTGCGGGTGCTGCTGCATTGTGGGAATCTAAGTCTATGGGATGAGCATCGGTTCTGTTTTTTCCATTGTTCTGCCTGCCTCTAAGTACTCGAGTGGCTCTAAAAGCAGCTGATCCCTGGTGTAATTGATCCCTGTGGATGACTCCTCTTTCTTTTTTCTTTCATGGAGCAAGAAAATTGCGGGGAATTGCTTGCAGAGTATCCTGGCTGCTGGCTGCAAAGTGTTAAATAGAAAGGAAGCCGAGTTCAGGGGAAGGCATAGCAGATGGGAGAGAGATGCCGGAGGTGAATGGAATGGGCAAAGCAAGTGGGAAGATGGGCTTATTACTCGGCACATATCAGCCTTTGCATTTAAGGGCATAGACAAAGAATGAGCCATGTTATCTTCTTGAACAGAATAACAGAGTTGGAAGGGACCTTGCAGGTCTTCCAGTCCAATCCCCCCTGCTCCAGCAGGAGACCCTATACCAGTGACGGCGAACCTTTTAGAGACGGAGTGCCCAAAAACTGGCCCTGCCCCCCCCACCCCGTGCTCCGCCCCTGCCCTGCCCCCACCCTGCCTGCCTGCAGGGCCACTCACCGCTTCCAGGGCCTGCCACAGATCGCCCAACAGCGCCATGGCAGCCGCGCCCTCTGCCCGCGCCTCACAGCATCAACTGTGCACAATGGGGCGTGAGGGCAGAGTCTTGTCTACGCTGCCTGGCTGCCATGTCCTTGGCTGCACTGCTCTGCGTGGGCCACACTCAGGGGTGACTCTCCTCCGGGGGGCTGCTGGTGAGGAGGGGGTCGTGGGGGGAGGCAAGGCTGGGGCAATGGCACGTGTGCCCACAGAGAGGGCTCCGAGTGCCACCTCTGGCACCCGTGCCATAGGTTCCCCACCACTGCCCTATACCATTCCAGACAAGTGCCTGTCCAGTTTCTTCTTAAAAACCTCCAGTGTTGTAGCACCCACAACTTTTGGAGGGAAGCCGTTCCACTGATTTATTGATCTCATTGTCAGGAAATTTCTCCTTAGTTCTAGTTTGCTTCTCTCCTTGATTAGTTTCCATCGACTGTTTCTTGTTCTGCCTTTGGAAAATAGTTTGACCCCCCCCCCTCTTCTTTGTGGCAGCTCCTCAAATATTGGAAGACCACTATCATGTCACCCCTAGTCCTTCTTTTCACCAGACTAGACGTACCCAATTCCCGCAACCTTTCTCTCTTCCACTCACCGATAACTTTTTTCTGTTGAGCGCAGTGCCTCATTCGTGGCATACCTAGTGGGGTCTGTTGCTATGAGATTTGGGAATGCTGGATTAAACTTGTTTGTTCCAATCCTGATTTCCTTCTGGATGGATGGACTATGGCTCTTTTCAGCTCCAGAAAGTGAAGCTAATAGCATCTTGGTGGGGATGATGAGGCTTATGGCAGGTAGTCCTCAACTAACGACCATTTGTTTAGCAACCAAAGTTACAAAAGCACTGAAAAGTGACTTACAACCGTTCCCCTTATGACCATCTCAGCATCCCCGCAGTCAAATGATCAAAATTCGGGCCCGTGTCACCTGGCATGTATTTACAACAGTGGCAGTGTCCTGGGGTCCTGTGATCACCATTTGCAACCTTTCCCGTTGGCACCCCAACAAGCAAAGTCAATGGGGGAAGCTGGATTTGCTTAACGACCACGTGATTCATTCCAAAAAAAACCCCAAACCTGTGGCGAAAAAGGTCATAACATGGGGCAAAACTCACTTAACAACTGCCTTGCTTAGCAACCGAAATTCTGGTTGCAGTTGCGGTTGTAAATCAAGGACTACCTGTACAGTATGTATGGATTCTCAGAACATTAAGTAAGGATCCTTCCTAAAAGTTTCTACTGGCTTAGAATTAGAAGAGGAAAAATAATAGAAATCATGGCAAGTTGTCATTATCTGCATTAAATTAATGTTAACTAAACTGGACATTGGTCAGATTTCGTTTTTTCCCCAGCTCCTTTTCTTTCTTGGGGAACCACCTCTAGCAAAGTATAGCACAGAGACCAAGGAGAGTTGTGCCCTTTGTTTTGTATCCAAGGAATGATGCTACTTTAGGCTCATGGCTTATCTCTAGTGGCTAATACAGGGGTCTTCAAACTTGGCCCTTTTATGACTTGTGGACTTCAATTCCCAGAATTCCTCAGCCAGGCACGCTGGCTGAGGAATTCTGGGAGTTGAAGTCCACAAGTCATAAAAGGGCCAAGTTTGAAGACCCCTGGGCTAATAGAATCAGCGAAGTTAGGTGGAAGTGACTTTACCTACCATACTTAGTTCAAACATGCATTCTGTTTGATTCTCATGGAGGAGAGCAATTCTGAGGGTTGGTGGCAGAAATGGGCGTTACCCTGTCCTGACTGACCGTCCTTTTGTGTTACCAGCAAAACCTACTTCCAACCATCCTCCCTGAAATAGATTTTTGCACAGAAAGGTTTGCTGTTCTTAAGCAAAGTAGGGAATCTTTGAATTCAAGAACATTTGCTATGGACTTAAAGACAATGTAAAGCAGGACGTGACTGACAGCTGAGCCCAAGTTCGATTCATTGGTATGTATAGCTGTCATTTCCAGTTGCGGAGTTAGGAAAAAATTGGACTTGCATATAGAAATAGAGCATCCTTATGGAACACCCAGTTTTGACACAAACCCATTTTTAAAAAAAATCTGTATGTGTGCATGCATGCCTAATATATACTGTATGCACATAGTAAATTTATATTTTACAGAAATCTAATATACATATGCAGGTAATCCTTGACCTACAAGCATAACAAAGCCCCCAAATTCCATTACTAAGCAAAGCAGTTGAGTTTTGCCCCGTTTTATGACCTTTTTGCCATAGTTGTTAAGTGAATCGCTGCAGTTGTTAAGTGAATTACTGCAGTTGTTAAGTGAATCATGCTGTCGTTGAGTGAATCTGGCTTCCCCCCATTTGCTTTTCAGAAGGTGACTGGGAAGATTACAAATGGTGATTTGGCCCCACGACATGCAACTGTCATAAATACATGTCAGTTGCCAAGCACCTGAATTCTGATCACATGATCATGGGGATTTTGCAATGATTGTAAGTGTAAAAGTGATCCTAAGTCCCTTTTTTCACTGCAGCTGTATCTTCGGTCACTAAACAAATGTTAGTAAATCAAGGACTATCTGTATAATATAGTGAATTTGTTTATATTGTCTAGATCAGTGGTTCTCAACCTGTGGGTCGGGACCCCATTTGGGGTCGATCGACCATTTCAAGGGAGTCACCAAGCAAGGCTGTCCGCCATTTTTTTTGTCCGCCATTTTTTTCCCCTTTTCCGGCAGGTGCCTTACCTCCCTTGGGCTGGGCCAGCTGGTGGTTGGCCTGCTCCGTCTCTGCTGCTTGCTAGCTACGCCTCAGCCGGCGCAGGGGGCGGAACCACGCATGTGCGGCGCTTCCGGGCAGGGAAAGTCCTCGACTTACGACTGGTTTAGTCCTCGACTTACGACCGGTTTAGTCCTCGACTTACAACCGGTTGGGGTCGCGGCATTAAAAAGGTTGAGAACCACTGGTCTAGATGTTTTTAACACAGTCTGTTGTCTGGAAAACACACAAACACACACGCAGCCCTATAAAATCTGAATTAGAAATAGAACTTCAAAGTGGTTTTCAATTCTGGTTTGGATTTGCCAGTTCCGAGATGGAACCACACAGGGTTTGATTGCACTAAATTAAGTAACTTGTTCATTAAAGGGGCAAGATGTGAGGGCTCAGCTTGTTCATTTCTAGTCTGGAATGAACCACTGTTTGGAGAAACAGTGGATTGTAATGCTTGGAAGTGGTTTGTTGCAAGATTCAGAACAGCTCTTGGGGGGTGGGGTAATAAGACTCGAGCTTCTGGCCATTCAAGTCTGTGTCCTTGAAATTTTCTGGATCTTGTGCTGTATCTTGAATTTTTGGGTTACAAAAATAAGTCCTGGAGCTTTTTGATATTGTCTTCTGGTTGAACCAAAAAGTCTTAAAAGTCCAAACAACCATTTCC
Source organism: Protobothrops mucrosquamatus (assembly GCF_001527695.2). Classification (NCBI taxonomy): domain Eukaryota; kingdom Metazoa; phylum Chordata; class Lepidosauria; order Squamata; family Viperidae; genus Protobothrops; species Protobothrops mucrosquamatus. The sequence goes on along the minus strand of NW_015386660.1, from coordinate 379,867 downwards.
TTGGTGGCTTTTGCTTGGAGCTTTTGGCAGCTGGAGAGCATTTTTTAATTTGTGTAGTGGAATCCAGGCAACTCGATCTCCCGAGATGGGGAATGAAAGTGGTTGGTAACCTCTGTGCGCCTGTGCAATTGTGGCTTTTGGACAGCATTTTAGCTCAGGAGCCAAAGGCATGGGGAACTACTATAGATAAATGTTGATGTGGATCACATCCCAAAGCTCCTTTGAAAAAAGCGTATTCTTTGGCCCAAAAGTAAGCAGCAGGACCCAAAGTCTTTACAGAAATTGTAAGGGTGATTTTGAATAGCCAGCTAGACTTTAGAAACCCAAGGCTCCACCTTTCAAATATGTGTTTGTAGAATTAGTCCTTTCGCTCAGCGTTTCTAAAACTCAGCAACTTTAAGATGTGTGGACTTTAATTCCCAGAATTTTGGGAATTAAAGTCCACACATCTTAAAAGCTGATGAGGATGAGAAACACTGCTTTAGCTGGGTTCTTATATCTGCGATTCTAATAGTTTGATGCAGAATTGGTGCTTGTTCCTTGCCAAGTAAGCAGGTTCAACCACTACTTTGCCTTTTCTCTTTTATATCCAACCCTTTGGTGATTACAGAGCAGCGAACTGCCTTCTCAAATTGCTTCTGCCTTTCTTTGAAGAATACCCAGTTCTCTCATGAGGTGTTATATTGTGAGATTGTCTATTTATTAGATTTTCATTCCACTTTTATTATTTTTTTTATAGATAACTCAAGGTGAGGAACATACCTACTACAGTAGTCCCTGACTTATGACCACAATGGAGCCCCAAATTTCGGTTGCTAAGTGAGACAGTGGTTGAGTTTTGCCCCATTTCTTGCCCCATTTGTTAAGTGAGTCGCTGCAGTTGTTAAGCTGATAACACGGTTGTTAAGTGAATCTGGCTTCCATGTTGACTTTGCTTCTAATAAGGTCATAAAAGGGGATCCCATGACCTCAGGACACTGTAACCGTCATAAATATGAATCAGTTTCCAAGTGTCCAAATTTTGATCACATGACCATGGGGGTGCTGCAATGGTCATAAGTGTGAAAAACAGTCATAAGTCACTTTTTTCAGTACTGTTGTAACTTCGAACAGTCATTAAATGAATGGTTGTAAGTCAAGGACTCCCTGCACTGCTTCCTTCTCCTCCTTTCCCCACAACATCAGATCTGTGAGTGAGGGTTGGGCTAAGAGAGACTGGCCCAAAGTCACCCAGCTGGCTTTAATGCCTAAGGCCGAACCAGAACTCTCCATCTCCTGGTGATTGGCCCAAAGTGACCCAGCCATGCCTAAAGTGGGACTAGAACTCACCGTCTCCTGATCTCTAGACCAGCACCTTAACTGGTACATCAGACTGGCTGCTTTGTTTGCGTTCATTTATAAATTCCAACACTTCCAGGGTTGGGGATACTGTATGTGATTTTTGGAGGTCCCACATTGGAGGTTTTGGCATTTGGGCTGTGGAAGTCCTGATGGTTGACTTGGAGCAGAGTCAGGGAATAATATTGAAGAGATGGCCTTTTTCGCTTTTTAAGAAAAAGCTGTGCATGCAGGAGAGCAAAGAAATAGGCAACTTGCCCAAGAAAAAATACTAGTATGTGGGGAAAATTAAAACAAGAACCAGGGGGCCAAATGTAAAAAAGAAAAGAAAAAAGCAGCAAATAGCTTGAAGTCTCGAATCAATAGGAGGTGAATTGATGGGCACTCCATCTTTCTCCTCTCTCTAGGAGCTGCCAGGTTGTACAGCACACAAGGGAAAGAGCTGAGAGCTGTGGGGCCACTGGGCTTCATTTCCCCACCCCTCTCCATGTTTTCTTGTGTTATTGTTGTTCCTGGGTGATCCAGCATCCCCGTCTTAGACTGCAGCAAACCCAGGAGCACTGCAGGGGAAAAAAATGGAATTAAGTTGGGTTGGTGGAATTTTAAAGCTTGCTGCAGGCCAGAGGGTGTTAGACACCCCTGCGGAGATGGGCAGTCATGCAGGATTAATCCTATCGGCATCCTTGGCTTCAGCCCGTGCAGATCTTCAAGAGAGGAGATTGCAGAGAGAGGAGAAGCATGAAAGAGGAGGGGGTGCAGAAGGGAAAAAAACAGCCCTTTCTTTCTTTCTTTCTTTCTTTCTTTCTTTCTTTCTTTCTTTCTTTCTTTCTTTCTTTCTTTCTTTCTTTCTTTCTTTCTTTCTTTCTTTCTTTCCTAATGGTTAGATTTTTGTGATTAGCCACAAATAATAATAATAACAATCATAAGAGGCTTCAGTGTTGCTCCATTTTGCCCGGGAAGGGAGGAGAGTCCAGTTCTGCTGGGCTCAGAGCAAAGGTTGCCTGCAATCTCAGCACGTTGCCTGTTCCCCATTGGGTGCGCGGCCTGCCTGGGGTCATATTTTGCTCCAGTGAAGCAAGGCCATTCTGTTGCACTGATGAGAAATGGGGTCTGGCCTGGCAAGGACGTTGGCTGCTTCCTTCGTGTTTTCCGTCTGCTGCTTCCCCCAGCTTTGCAATCACGAGAAACTGCTCTGCTTTTCAAAGGGAGGACGACTTGATTGGACCCCATGGCACTGAACGGCGCGATGCAGGAGAGTTACTGATTGGGGTAGGGGGGAACGGGGAGGGGGAGTGAGGGGTGGGGGGGGGAGACTCAAGCTTTTGACTGCACAGGCACAAGGAAGTCACTCTCTGCCTTGAGACTCTGGGACCGGCATCCTGTGTCTGATCAGAGACTTCATGTTTTAGGACTGGATGATCTCACAAGACCGAAAAGGTGGAAGTGGGGGGGGGACTCCTGCTCCCCCCTTCCATCATGTGGCTCGGACAGCCACCATCTTTGAAAGAAAGGCTCAGAAAGGAATAAAGGAAAGAAATGCCAAGTGGGCTCTCCTTTCTATGTTCTGTAAAGACTCCTGCCAGTGCGAGATGGGTAGATGGGCCTCTTCAGGAGAAAGGACAGGAGAGTCTTGCAAAAACCGCAGGGGGTGGGGAGAAAGCCTCTTCCCATTCCCTCTGCCCCCCCCCCTTCTCCAATTCTACATGCCCTCTAGTATCCTGGTGCTTTAAAGCTGGGGAGGGCTGGTGACCGTGGAGCTTTGCAGCTGTTGCTTAGCCCTCTGCTCCTCTGTTTTATAAATAATGCAGCACAGAGGCGTGTTGGCAGAATGCTTTGCAGAAGTTGGATCGAAGGGGCCTTCAACACATAGCAGCAGGCTTGCAAAAAGGGGGGGGCAGAGAATCTTAGGCGGAGGTGGTGTGTGTGTGTGTCTTGGATTGGATTGGAAGAGGGAGGGAACAGGTTTTTGAAGGTGGAGAGGGTTCACGTGGCCTACCCTGCTTTGAGAAGGACAGTTGTAGCTCTTGGGGCTTGGAAGCCTTAAACTCGAAAGCTGGCCACAGAGCGAGGGCAGCTGCTTAATGAACAGAAGCAGACATTGTCCGCTTACTCTTCAGCCTCCCAGCTTTCACCGGTGGGCCTTCCAACAACTCCCAGATTTTTAATTTGCCTGCTTCTATTTTGTTTGGGTCGCAGAGAAGGCGGACGATGGTGGAAAGAGAAATGCAGATGGGTCCGCAAAGGCGAGGAGAATGTGTCTGAGACCTTGCACAGATGACTGTTGCGGAGACCATTAGAGGCAGTGATTGTTTGTTATTGCTGGTATACTCTGCCTTTATTATCGCACGTTGACCTCTTCGGCTTAGACCGATAGCAGGCGAACCAGATTCGAGTCCGTCCTCCACCATAGAAGCCCACAGGGTGACTTTGGCCCTTTCCCTGTCTCCCAGATCAGCTGGGTGATTTGAGGGGGGGGGAGCATTCCTTCAAGCTGCTGAATGACAAGTCAGGATGTAGACCTAATAAATAAATAAATAAACCTCAAGGTGGCTCGCAGCAATGAAAACGGCAGAGCAGGACACAACCACCAAACGCAGGCAGTCCAAATTAAAATCAATCATTGCCATAATTAAAAACTAAAAGGCTTGGCACCAGAGATGCCTCTTTGCACTTTCCCCACTGGGAGGGTGGGAGCCGAGCTTCTGGCAGCCGGGGCATCTTCCGAGGAGCCATCCTGCTGATTTAAGGAATTGAACCCGCCCGTGATGGGGCAAAGCTTCATCCCGCCCGTGCTTTTCGTCAGACTAAGGCGGCACACCCACCTGAGATCTCTTTGGGATCATTTCAGAAGCCTGCTGAGTTTTCAAAAGCATGGAGTAGATGCGTGGGATCCTCCCATCTCCGGTTTCTTCTACCACCAAATCTATTATGGACAGAAATTGGGAGGAAAGGGCTACTAGCTCAGTCTTTGTAGAACCATCAACCGCTCAATCCTGAAAGATCCAAACCCCATCTTGGAGATCCGGGACCTGGGGATAGAGAGGCAGAAGAGGGATGTGTGTGTGAAAGACAGTGATGCGGGGGGGGGGGGGGAGGAAAGGACATTATTTTGTAAGTGCCTTGCACATTCTCCAAAGCAACCCCCATCTGTGGCAAAGGATGCCTTGTCTCGCTTGCTCTACCACAACTCTGCTGGACCTTGGTAGATCCCAGCTTGAATGGGTTGCCATAGCAACCTGCACTTGTTAACTAGCCGAGTAAACATTAATGGAGGGGGACCCCCTGTACAGCACAGGGTCAGAGGCTGGGGTGCTTGACAGGAAAGGGGTGTCTACAGGCGTAAGCAAGGAGAGATGGGAAATGCGTTGCTCGCTCTAGCAACTTTTTTTTTTTTTTTTTTTTTTGGGGGGGGGGGGGGGGGGGGGGGGGGGGGGGGGGGGGGGGGGGGGGGGGGGGGGGGGGGGGGGGGGGGGGAGACTGGGGGCAGCCCAGGGATCACCAATAGAGCTAAGAACAAACTAGGATAAAGGTTCCTTTCTCAAACCACATTTTTGCTGCTGACTGCACAGCTCTCTTGTTTTTTAGACGCCCGCCCCATAACATTTGTCTGCCCATCTTAGGAAAATGTGAGGTGGGTGGGGGGAGCCTTTAAAGTGTTTAATCACCTAAGGAGATTGCAACTCCTGTTCTGACATGGGCGGGGGGGGGGAACGTTGCGGGAGGGGCAGGACTCTTGGTTCCACATCGTTTCTGGGGAGCATTGAGCCAAGCCAAGGAATGTCAAGCATCTGGTGTCTTTGGTCTCATTCCTTTAAAGCAGGGTCAGTTTGCTCTCCCCCCCCCCCACACACACACTACAGAGAAAACAGAGCCTCTGGGCTCAAGCCACATTCCCCCCCACCCCCAAACTCTACCCTGCCTGCCTGTTCTTAGTACTGGGAGGGCTTGGAAGGAGCAAAAGGGCAGTTTGGCTCCCTCTCTTGTATCTGGGGAACAGGCTGAATGTGTCCCTGGGGGTGGAGATTTTGCATGGAGTCAGGAAGTTACAGAGTCTTCTGTGAGAAGTGGAGGATCCCCCCCCCTCCTCCTCCAGCTCAGGGCTGCCTGCGGGGGCTGTCAGTCTTGTTTGATGGGAGTAAGATGGCTTCGTGGACAACATAAGAATGGTGTGCTTTGGAGAGGCAAGGAAATTGGGAGGGTGGAGGGGAGAAAGACTGTCATCAGAATGGTGCTGCTTTCCAAAACCTCTGTGGGTTGACTCACAGGCTCGGGGAGGGTTATCAGCACCTGCCTTGGAAGGGTGGTGCTGTGATTCTTTTTTAAAAAATTGCACTATTGTAGGGGAAGTTCCAGCAACCACAGATGGAAGCTTCTAGCCTGTGGCTGCAGCCCCTTGGCTCCTGCCTGCTCTTTAAATGCACAGGATCAGACTGGAGAGCAAAGCTTGGTGACCCTGAAGCTGTTGGCTTTCTCTGCATTTCTGCTCTTGTACCAGATGATGAGCAATGAGCTGCTTTTCTTATGGGTGCCCTCATTCTGCAGATGGGGTGGATGGAGTTGGAGGAGAACCTCTGCTAGGTGTTGATAGAAAATGCCCAGCGGGATGGTGTGCAGACTCTTGGCTTCTCTGCTTGGGTGTGCTTGTGATGGTGGTGGTGATAATGCTGGGTCTTGTTTTTCCTAAACCTTGGCCCTTAAATTTCTGTCCTTGCTCCCCATCTCATCCCTTTGTGCAGAAAGTGTGCGGGGGGGGGGGCATAGCTGCTTTCAGGTGGAACAGCTTCTTCAAGCCAAATGATAGGTGGAGAAGGAAGGCACCTTGGCTATGTGTGTGGGATGACTGAAATCCAGAGTTGGGGGGAGGGAGAGAATTATTTGTGCAGGGCTGGCCGGGAGCTTGGAGCAGCTGACCAAATACTTGACAACCTCCACCAAGCTGTGATTCCCACTGATGCAGGTGTAAGGCTCAGATAAACAGGCACCAGTTTAGCATGACAGGTTCTCTTGTTAGCGTTGGGATGATCACAGCAGTTGCCCTGGCAGTTGTTCACCACTCTCTCTCCCCACTCCCCCTTTTTGTAGCATCCTGGGATCTGGAGCATGGTTTCCTTCCACACATATTTTGCTTGGCATATTTGGGTTTTCTAAGCCCCTTGGGGTCTGGGTAATGATCTCAGATGAATTAGAGGACAAGGATCCCACGTTGACTTTACAGTAAGACCCTGGAGGAACATCTGTGCTACAAATGTGGATTGGTTTGAAATCATTTTAATGGTCAAGCTGTTGGCCCCTCTCTCCTCTGGAACCTTGGGAAGTGTAGTTGGGTATGGTGACTGAGAATTCTCCATCAGGGAATCATATGATGCCACTCTCCTAAAGAGAACCCATTGTGCCAACTACTATGATGCTTAGATCAATCCAAGGTAGTGATGGAGATGGTGGTGATTTCAAGACTGCAGTTGTCCGACTCCTTCCTTAGGATGAAATCTTATGGAACTTGATGAAGCTCACTTCAGGGTACACATGCACCCCAGCGGGGCTGTCAATTCGCCTGACTTGTTTTAGAGGGAGGGGAGGGCTGTTGCTCCCGAGTCCCTACAGACGCTTGGAGGGGAGTGGGCTTGGAATAAACAGAAAGGGAGGGTATCGGCTTGATAATAAATGTACAAATGGGCCTCTTTTCTGCTCCGGGGTTTCCCTCAGATCCTGTTCCTACCTCTCTGCACAAGAGGATGTATTGTGGTGATAGGTTCCTGTGTGAGCTTCCCCACATCCTTGCCAAGATTCTGAACTCGGTGACGCCCACCCATGGCAGCAGTAGGGCCCTGAACTGGTGTTATGGGGCTAAGGGAGGAGGGATGTTCTGAGGCTGTAGCACTCACATCTTGTGGCAAGGACGAGTGCTCCTCAGCGGTTGAGTCTCCTGCCCTCTCAGGCTCCACCCCAGTGACTCAAATCAAGCTTCCCTTCCTAATTCCTAGCTGGGGCTAAAACCTCGATCTGGGATGTGGTGGCAGTGATGTAGCTGTATCCTCCCTCCCTCCCTCCCTCTCCCTCCCTCTCTCCCCCTCTCCCTCCCTCTGTCCTCTTGCAAGGGCTCAACTCTGAAGTTCTAAAGAAGCACCAAATGCTCCTCCATGCATGGATAAATGAGAGGGCCGGTGGTAACCGGACTTTGCGCAGATTTGCTTTCACTGCAGACCCATTACGCCCTCCCGGCTTGCCTCATACACTCAGTTGGTTGTCAGCTACGGCTCCGTGCAAGGCCATCAAAATTGGGGACGATGGGCTTGTAGCGCTCCAGCATCCGTCACGAAAAGTCTCCTCTGCCCCCTCATTTGTGCTTAGGGCTTCAGGACAGTAATGGAGCTCATTAGCCGGAGATCGCAGGTGCCCTGGTTACCCTGCTCATCCCAGAGGGCTGTTAATGAGCGGCCCTTAACGAGCAGCTCAGCTCTGCACTCTTGCTCCTTCTGAGTGCGATTTTGAAGGCAGGAATCCCAGAACCTTTTTTGGGGTTGGGGGTGGAGGGGAGACGGCGGAATTGCCAAGCCGCAGCAGTGGGGAGCATCGTTAGGCTCTGATTGGAAAGAGTTAAGCCTCAGCTCTTCTCTGCACACACACACACACACACACACACACACACACACACACACACACAGAGACACTGCAAAGGTTACTGTGGTAGGTCCTTCCTGTTCTCTCTCTCCCCCCCCCCCCCCATTTTGATGCTGTCTTGTCAACGGCCTGCATTTTCCATCCTGCATATGCGCTGGCAGATGGAAGCAGGCTGATTTCCTCCTTGGGTTGCCAATGGCTATTTGTGCAAACAAGAGCCTGTCCTGCATCTGAGCCTGGTTTTCAGGGAGGGCTGTTTATTTGTGTGCAGTCACATGCCCCCTCTCCAAACCGGTATCCTATCCCGCAACGTGTGTGCAACGAGTAAGGTGGGTGGTGCAGAGGGACGGTTGTTCCATCAGCAGCAGGGTGGCAACGGAGCCCCGGTGGCGAGGCTGCAACCCATTCTGGTGCGTTCCTGCTCCCTTTCTCAGGGGCTCTGGCACCGCTCCACCTACTCCTTCTCACCGCTGTGATTGCTGTTGGCCCTGGCGGTTAAATGCTGATTGCACTTTCAGGCCTTCTGGCCTAGTTGTCTAACAGCCTGAAACCTGCAGAAAGATTGAGCAGAGACTCCCTGCCAGCAGTGCGCCTGCAGTCGGCTGATTTTCTTCCTCTCATGCGCTGCCACTTGGCACCTGATTAGCTCAGGCTGCTTTCCTCCAGTTGCCTGAAACGCTGACCCCCTCCCCAAAATCTTGAGCCCTTTTGTTCTTCTCCTTTTCTCTATCAGTTCTCTCTGCAGCAGAGAAGGTTGCCGGGTGGGTGAGTGGGTGGGTGGGAGGAGACAATGTGGAACTGGTGGGCTAGGGGGGGATTGCCAAATGAAAAGCTTGGAGCACCATCAAATAGGTCAACCCAGAAGAAAGCAAGTACTGTAAAAATAACCGCCCTTCTTTCTGGATCCAATGGCCTCCTATCCCTGGATGTTGCTGACTTCCTCAAAACAGTGGAAGATGCACTTAGAACCTTAGATGCAATTTACTCAGTTGGACCTTGTTTTCTTTTATGGGCAGTCCTCATTTAGTGAATGCCTCATTCAGAGTTACAGTGGCGACAAAAAACAACTTTACCAACAATGCCTGGTATGTACAACCTTCACAAGCCCTGTAAAGCTGAAGAAAGAGCATAAGCGCTTACATTCGTAGTTTCACTTGGTGAGCACTTCACTTTACAACTCAATTGCCAATCCTAATTGTGGTTAAACGAGAACTACCTATACTTGAATTTCTTGCCCTCCATGCTGGGTGGAGATAGATTGCTGTGCAAATAGGTGCCTTATCTACAAGGGGAGGAAGGGAGTTTGGTTGTGTATTGTTACAGCTTTCCACAACCTTCTCCTCCAATCCCGCAACATGTGAATGCAACATCTAAAATTCTCAGTAATGGCCCTGCTGGCTGGGAAGTTCTACCACAGGGGTGTCCAACCTTGGCGACTTTAAAACTTTGGACTTAAACTCTCAGGGCCGACTGGGGAATTCTGGGAGTTGAAGTCCACAAGTTGCCAAGGTTAGACACTCCTAGTCTAGGAGTTGAGCCTTGTACATCCAAAGGGTGCCTGCCCAGAGTGTAAAAGTCTGATTGGAGCTGGTCCCTTATTACTTTTGCTGACACCTGCATCCTTTCCTACCATTGTCTAATTTTGAAGCAGAGAGGGGAAAGGGAGGGGAACCTGGACTTTCTTTCAGCATGGAGTTTAAAGTATGGATAATTGTTTATTATGCAAACTAGCCAACTGTGCACAAATCCTTGATGTGTTGATTGGAAGCAGTTCGTCTGAACCTAGAATTTGGGGTTATCAAGATGGAACGTGGGAGGTTGTGGCCCAGCATAGGAACAAAACTGCACGAAGGTATGGGAATGAGTAGTGAGAAGGACAGGCAGAGGAGAGGACTGGAGGAAATGAATGTACTTTTCAGTTTCGCTGGGAACCTAAAAAATCACCTTGCTCAATGGCACCATAATAAATGGTGTTTTTTTGTGACTTATTTTTAAATCAGAGGTTTAAAAAAATGGGAGGGAGGGGAGGGAACAGAGAGAGAAGAAAGAAAGAAAGAAAGAGAGAGAGAAAGAGAAAGAAAGAAGGAAAGAAAGAAAGAGAGAAAAGGAAAGAAAGAAAGAGAAAGAAAAAGAAAGAAAGAAAGAAAGAAAGAAAGAAAGAAAGAAAGAAAGAAAGAAAGAAAAAGAAAAGTTATATTTTCAGCTTTCATTTTATATACAGTACACTAAAGCAGTGTTTGATTTTAAGACTGTGGACTTCAAAGGCACAGGCTGGGGAATTCTGGGAGCTGAAGTCCGTCCATGTATCATAAAGTTGCCAAGATTGACAAACCCTGCAACAGAGACTAAACATAGTGCAATTCTCACATTGTGCTTAATTATCTCACCAAATTGTGGTTGTGAGAAAGAAGTGGAGCTGGGGAGGGCTCTCTCTGTATGCCATTTTGAGCTCCCGAAATAAAAGGTGGAGGATAAATTTAATTAAAATGGTTAAGCAGAGAATGCCCTCCCTAATACGTTACAGCGGGTTGGTAGTCAGGAAGGCTTGGCTTCATGGTTTGTTAACTATTAGTAACAGTTAAGGGTGTAGGCTGACTGTGGGATGCTTACTAATTCTTCCCATGGCAAATCTGATTGGACTGTCATCTGCACTGAGTTCAGTATATGGTTAATAAATCACCCCAGGAGTAATGCTGTACACAAGCCATGAATGGAAGGTATGTTGCTTTGCATTGATCCTAAGCAACAGGAGCTGCTTTGTGCTGGAGGAAAGATAAAGATCAACCATTCTGAGGTTAAACAGCATGTGTGAACAGGTTCTTGCTGGCTGGGTTCATACATCACGCTTCAGCCATAACGTGGCTTGCTTGTTTTTAACCTAACGTCTTACATGAACCCAGTCTTCATGGTTTGTTCAAGGTAAAGATAAAGGTTTCTTTGGACCAGTCATGTCCGACTCTAGCAGGCGGTGCTCATCTCTATTTCCTAGCCGAGGGAGCCAGCATTGTCCCAAGATATTTCCGTGATCATGTGGCCAGCATGACTCTATGCCAAGCACACACAGAATGCTGTTACTTTCCCACCTAAGTGGTACCTATTTATCTACTTGGATTTGTATGCTTTCGAACTGCTAGGTGGGCAGGAACTGGGGCAAGTAACGGGAGCTCACCCAATCACACGATACTTGGGTCTTGAACTGCCAGCCTTATGGTTGACAAGCCCAGCAACTTAACCACTAGGCCACCATGCCCCCTTGGTTTGTTCATGCTGGAGCTTAAAACAAGCCATGACTTAGCTCAGTTCAACAGCTGACACTGATTGACCCCTATTTGGGAATAATACAAAGTTATATGCTGGCCCTCTATGAAACAAACCTCTAAGAAGCTTTGCATTTGCTAATTTTTGGTCCTCTTAAACTAAGGCAGCAGTTCTCTTGTTTTGTTTGTCACCCATTTGCTACTTTAAATTATAATAGCAAATAAATAAATAAATAATAGAGAAGGAACGTGTGTTCACAGATCCTCATAACATCTGACTGAAATTGGCATCTTATTATCTCAGTCAAGACTCAGTCACGTTTTTGAATAATAAACTATTGCAGACAGCAGATGCTCCTCGACTTACAACCATTTGTAACCATTCAAAGTTGCAGCGACGCTGAAAAAAGTGGCTTATGTCCCTTTTTCAGCCTTGTGTCCTGGGGTCCTGTGATCCCCTTTTGCGACCTTCTGAAAAGCAAAGTCAAGGGACAAGCCAGATTCACTCAACAACCAGGTTACTAACTGAAACAACTGCAGTGATTCACTTAACAACTGTGGCGAGAGGTTGTAAAATGGGGCAAAACTCACTTGACAACTGTCTTGCTTAGCAACAGAAATTGTGGGCTCAATTGTGGTCGTTAAGTCGAGGATTGCCTATAACTCAAATACCATGCTTTACAAATTGTTACAACACAAAGCAGCATACTACATCTGTAGCTGGGTTCCTATGACATGCTAAGCCAGCTGTTTTTTTTATTTTTTTTAAAAAAGTCATTTGGGTGGAAGATAGAGAAGCTATGAACTTCTTCCTTGAACTAGTGACCAGCAAGGTGTTACAAGTGCTGAGTTGCAGGGGGCTCCATGCTACGTCTTGCCAATGTTAACCAAAAAGCTGCATGGGTGGTCTTGCCCTATTTCGATGCCCTCCAGCAGTCTTGAGCTCTGCAACAGTTTCTTGCGTTTGCATGATTAACATTTTCTAAAACTCAGCCAAGCAGCTCGGTTACTTTTGCTCTCGTGGAGAAACATTGGAAATTACCTAAAACAGTGTGGGATGCTCAACCCTGTGCATCTTTGTTTGGGAACAAATGTTTACTTTGTTCGCTTGGACTTGGGCATGTTGCAAGCTGCCTTCCATCAAGACAGCTCTGTGGTTCATCTCGCTTGGCACTGTTTGTGGAGGAGACCCCCGGCGGCACCGAAGAGCTTTAGGCAGACTGAGGTCTTCAGAAGGTGGAGTGAAGAGGCTGGGTGGGCAGAGTCAGTCATCAGTCCCAGGCCGAGATGTTTTTTATTTTCAGTGGGGAGAGTTTTAAAAGGCTTTTGGGAGGTGGAGGGGGGGCTCCTGGTTAAAAATGAGCCTTGCCTTTTCCAAATGAAAAGAATTCCAAACAGGAGTAGTTTTTGGAAATGGTTCCTCTGCTCCAGGGGTCTTCATACTTGGCCCTTTTATGACTTGTGGACTTCAGCTCCCAGAATTCCTCAGCCAGCGTGCACGCTGGCTGAGGAATTCTGGGAGCTGAAGTCCACAAGTCATAAAAGGGCCAAGTATGAAGACCCCTGCTCTACTCCCTCCTTGGTCTGACTTCTTCCTGTCTCCTGCACTTCCAAAGGATGAGGATTTAATTAATAATGAATTGAGAATTTTCATTACATGGAATAACTGCAAGCATTTTATTCTTTCTCCTCCCATCCCTAACTTGAATGATCAGTTACAAGCCTCACAACTATGTTGATGTCCTTCCTCCTAAGACACATAGCCTCCTAAAATGTAATATTAAATGATTGTAAATCTGTCAAATTGTGTGTGGCTATTCATGGTAGAGAGTCTTTTCTTTTTAATTGCTCCTCTTAAGCAGAATGTCTGGCCACAGCTCCATTTAAAGGAGACCAACACCTTCCGCTCTTTATTTTTGTGTTTCCACTTATATGTTCCGTTTATATTCTAATATTACATATTAAAAAGGGAATGGTGAAATCCACTATAAAAAAGGCAACCTAAAATGCATATGCCTGTGCAAGTCAAATAAGTGCATATAATAAAAGCAACTAGTTAATACATCATTAAATAAGATACTGCCTAGAGCAGCGGAACAAACAGTTGTATCATCATGGAGTGAAAGACAAGACGTATGGATCTACTGGATAAATTTCCAGATGACTGATAATTGGTAACAAATGACCCCAATATTTAATAATGTGATTCTTTCCTCTTTTCCCTTACATTCACAGCTACATTTTAGGCAAGAGAAAAAAGGATGTTTAGGAGAAAAGACTGGAAACTGTTCATTTCTCATGTTTCAGATTCTTGGCACTGCAAAACAAAAATCCGGTACTATGAATTCTAAGTGTGACTTCTCGTCCACCACATGCAAAATCAAGTATAGTTTGCTTACTTAATCTTTAGGGTAGAGTAGGAACCCAGCCAACTGGTTGTAGCACATTTAATAATCATCATCATTTTAGCCATTGTCTATCCACTGCAGGATGAAGGCCTCTTCATGTTTCCGACCAATATGGTCCTGAGCTTTCATTTAATAAACCAACTTTAATCAAAACATGGTTTGTGTAAGTTTTTAATTAAGCTCTAGGAGGTTCTCCTTGGACTTTCATTAAAAGATTTGTCAAACTAAAGTCTATCCATCCTCTCTCTCTCTCTCTCTCTCTCTCTCTCTCTCTCTCTCTCTCTCTCTCTCTCTCTCTCTCTCTCTCTCTCTCTCTCTCTCTCTCTCTCTCTCACACACACACACACACACACACACACACACACACCCATAGGACAAGTATACACGTGTGTATCTTCAATTTAAATTTAGCTCTTGGAGGCTACATGGTGACATTCAAATTATTTTTGGCAACAATACGGAAGGGATTATTTTAAACTCTCCAATCTAGCCTTAAAAACCCAGTTTGGTGTAATGGTTAAGGCACCAGGATGGAAGCTGGGAGACTGTGGGTTTTAATCCCATTTTAGGCATGAAGCCAGCTGGGTGACCTTGGGCCAGTCACTCACTCTCAGTCCTAAAAAAAGAAAGGCAGTGCCAATGACTTCTGAAAGCTAGCCAAGAAAACTCCAGACAATCGGCAGAATCAACCCTGATTTTGAATCTGCAATCATACGATCTAAGCCCTGATGTTCTATAGTGCTCTCCCACCCCAGCTGTACTGGAGATCCAGGAGCGAGAAGCTATGTCCAGTCAAGAGTTCCAAATTTTGGGTACAACCACTAGGCTGTGTTATTGTCAAAGAGACCTCAAATGTCGGTGGGACTGAATGAAGATAAACAACTGAACAAATTCCTACAGGAGACATTAGTCCTTCTGGTGACATCAACATAAGCCACTTGAGTCTTCACAGGTTGCAATCAGTACTTTCACTCAAAAGCAGACTTTCTAATTGGCTCTGCTCAATGGTCTGCCTGTAGCCTTCTGAACTAAGACAAATTTTCATATTATCTTGAAAGGCGGCCACAGTTACTGCTTTTATATATTTACCCCTCTCTTTCAAGAGCCTGCCCAGATTATTTCCATAAAGCACTAAGCCATAACACCTTGCTTAGTTATTTGTTATTCATGATTTGTTGGAGAGATCATGCTGTCTGAGTTCACACAACTTGCTTTACCATAAGCAAACCAACCATGTTATGGTTGAATATATTCTTTGAACCCATCTAGAGAACATGTCACAGTAACTGCAGTCGGTGTAAACAAGATATGAATCTTTATCACCAAGTCAGGTAGGAAAACAATCCTACCTGCTGCTGAAAACTTAGATATCTAGATCTAAGGGTGAATCCAGGAGTCCAGCAAACCACAACACTTATTTAAAGTTGCAGACTGTCGAAGACTATTCAGTTGTATAATTTTCTTCTCAAACTAGGCTGAAAATTCTAAAAGATGCCGTAAGGATCCATTATAGCTGTTGTGATATTAGATTGGAACTTCCTACTTTGTTTGACTAAATCACATTTGACTGGGTCACACAATGGTGAGGCATAAACCATGGTTTTGTGTGGTCCTTTGTGCTCTCTGAGCTTCAACCATTCAACCTTGAGTTACAAATGTCCCCTTCTGCTGAAATTGTAGTTTGTAAACTGGAGGGCTGGATTGATACACAAGTAGTCCACAACTCATGACTGTAATGGAGCCTGCAGAGACCTGGTGGTGATAGTGAAAGCAGACCCAAGGCCTATGGGGACCCAGTGGGGTGGGATGAGAGGATGGGGGTGTGCTTAACTGTCTCTGCAGTTGGTCCTAAAGGCCAATGACTATAGGGGGCGCTGCAGTGGCCATAACATCAAACCAGGTTGTAAGTAACTTTTGGGGGAATTGTCGTAACTTCAAATGGTCACTAAGCTACTAGTCGTAAGTCAAGGACTACCTAATTGCCGCTTTGCTAGAAATCCACAGACCACATGATAACCCAAGTCTGGTGTGTCTGGTCAAGGTATGGTCCAAGGATTGACTGTCTCTCTTGGCTTGTCTTCTCTTCTAAAAAGGGGAATAAGTGTTGCAGTGGAGTGTTAGAAAAATGAAAGAAGCAAACGAAATCAGAACAAATGCTCTCTAAGTGGTGATGTAGCTCCTTGGATACTGACTTTCCGCATAAGGTACGAACCTTCAGATGGTTGGTGCTAGCAAGCCTTTCTCAACTGTGCCTCATTTATCCACACCTTCCTTCTTTCCACTTTTCTCCATCCCCTCTTCCACATAGACACCCCTTATGCCTCTAATTGGCACACTTGGCTATTCCAGGCTAGCACTTGGCCTCAGGTTATCTCCTCAGCGGGGATTAATAGTGAATCTGGGATTGTCTGGGGTTGCTAGGTGGGGGCAGCGACCGCCGCCTTGTCGGCAGATGGTGTGCTGCTTCTGAAAATAAGACTTCAGCCTTGCACCTCTGTGGCATGGCCAAATCTTGAGGGACCCACCAAGTTGGAAGACGCCGTTTTTGTACCGCTATAGCAAGAGACAGCCACATGTCTTCTCCTTTCCAGATCTTTCTCCACTCCCAGGCGTGGAGGAAGAAAAGAAAGGATAACGATTGGCAGGCAGGTCAGATTGTAGCTCTGGGCAGGCATTTCTGCGATCAAAGGGGATTTTATGTGGAATGTCTGTGTCAGTTGAAGCGCTGTGTGGGGGAGATTGAATTTGCTGCAGCAGGCAGTTGGGGGGCTGGGTGAGAACCGCTCTCCTTGCTCCGTCCTCTCTGCATTCGTGGCAACTTCCTGACCTTTAGTGATTCTGTTCTTGGGGAGAGGCGGCCTGCTCAGCAGCGGAAAAGGGCATGGAACAGAGTTCACCAAGAGGTGCCCTCTGGCTCAGCAGGTCAACAATGAACAGAAGGCAGGGCTCTTGCAACTACCAACTGCTTCATTCTTTGGTGGTGCAGGGGAAGCAGAATCCATGTCCACCAACCTGCAGTGACTCTCTTCCTGAATGCCAGCATGTGCTACCACCTGCTGGGGTGAAGCCAACAAAATCCTGTTTGCCACAAACTCTGGTTATTTATTTGTTACTACATTTATCTCCTGCCTGTTTCCTTTGAAGGTTGAGGTGGCATATGTGGAGCTGGGACATCTCACCTCATTGTATCCCTATTACAATCGTCGTGTGCCTCAATGAGCTTTGTGATCAAATGAAGACCTCCATCAGGATTTTCCCAATCCAAAATCTTAACACAAAAAATAGAAGATATTTGGTATTTCTAATGTCCCAAAAACTAATGAATGTAGTCTACATGAAGAAAGACCAATGATCATGATCTATGCCCTAGTAATAACCAGGATTCATAGCTGTGATGCCTTTCATACTTGAGGTTGCTTTGAAAATAATTTGAAAACTGCAGATAGTCAGAATGCAGTCATTAAATTACTAATTACAACTAATTAAGACCATGCCAATATTTTGATATGTTGGTTAGCCTTGGCCTGTCTTCAAAGTCCAAAATTTATTTATTTCCCACCTTTATTATAACTGAAGGTTGTAAACATGCCTAATACTCCTTCCTTCTCCTATTTTCCCCAAATCATCATCATCATCATCATCATCATCATCATCATCATCATCATCATCATCATCAACAACAAAATTGGAAGGGACCCTGGAGGTCATCTAGTCCAGCCCCCTGCTCAGACAGGAAACCCTATACCATTTCAGACAAATGGCTGTCCAGTCTCTTCTTAAAAACTTCCAGTGTTGGAGCATTCACCGCTTTTGGAGGCAGGTTGTTCCACTGGTTAATTGTTCTGTCAGGAAGTTTCTCCTTAGTTCTAGGTTGCTTCTCTCCTTGATTAGTTTCCATCCGTTGCTTCTTGTCCTGCCCTCAGGTGCCTTGGAAAATAGCTTGACTCCCTCTTCTTTGTGGGAGCCCCTGAGATACTGGAACACTGCTATCATGTCACCCATAGTCTTTCTCTTCATTAAACTAGACATACCCAATTCCAGCAACTGTTCCTTATATGTTTTAGGGTTTTTTTAACCTTCCCTTGCCCCCCTACTTTCTGCACCCCAGATTTCCTTTCCAGGAAATGCAGGGACCCTAACAAATCAGTTTGCCCAAGAGGGGAAAAGCTATCCACGGTGTCAACAACCCTATGAAGTGAGGGGCTGAGAGTTGGGGAATTCTGGCTGAGGAATTCTGGGAGTTGACATCCATACATCTTAAAGTTGCTGAGGTTGAGAAATACTGGATTATAGGGTGGTCTAGAGACCTCTGCTAGTGTCTGAGTTGGAGTTTTGTGGAAAAAAGAAAAAGAAAACTATCCTAGGTTGTATTTGCATAGCACTTGTCAATATTTTGGGGCCCAATTATCAGTTAAATGAAGGCATGGATGGGTTTTCAAGATCTTAAGTATCCACAGCTCAGTTTCCTACATACTTCCTCTCACAATTCTTTCACACAGTATTGTTAATAAGATAGCATCTTTACTTGAAGAAGATTAAGTATTATTTTTAAAAATGTTTTGGGGTATGCATTCTTCCAGGGAGGGCATATGCACAAAACCACTGAACCCGGCAAATAGAGAGTATGTGAATCTTAGAATTAATGTAAGAAATCTGCTTACAAGGCTAGAAATGAGAAATAGATTGCAGAAATCATTTATCTGAAGTGGATTGGTGACATGTGTCTTTAAGCAGGTCAATAGCATCCCCATGTGTGAATTTAAGGAAAAATCACTTTAAGGGTTTATATCTATGGGTTTTCACTTGATAAGGAACAAGTAAAAGGAGATAATGAGAGATGCTAGATAAGCAGGTATTCAGACTTCTTACAGATGTGGTGGTTAAGGTCATCAGGCTGTGTTCTTTAGCTTGAGAAACCCGGTCCTTCTTTCTCATTTAAAAATTGTATGGTAACACTTCCAACAAGTTGGGGATGGAACAGTTTCACCTATGATAAACCATGGATTGTTTGAAGCATGGTTGTAGAATAATTCATGGTGGTTGGATTTATGCAACCATAAAGCATATTTGAACCACAGTGACTAGGTTCAGCCACCATATTAAGCAATCAGCAACAAGCCACTTTTTTATCCTGTTAATGCACGTTGATCCAATGAATTAACAGCTAGAATGTTTCTATTTGTACTGCCATCTCAGCAGCTCTTGGAAAGTTCTAGAATGCTCCCTGAAATCAACTTTCCACCTGATAGGGTCTAATTTGAATGTCCACAGGCTATTCCCATATTCTGCCAACATATTTCTTAATTAGTGACCTGGCTTGAACACAAGCCATTACTCCTCTCCATTCTCATTTGTGCTCTCTTTGACATCCTAACCTGATGAAAAAAATGTTGAGTTTGGTTATGTATGACTCTGAAATCATTTTCGGAGTTTCTTTCATGGCTTATGTGCAATTAACTTTGCAGTGTGTGTGTGTGTGTGTGTGTAACTAGACCTCTTTTTTTAAAACTTGGCAATTTTCAGACATGGAGACTTCAACTCCCAGAATTCCCCCCCCAGCATGCCCCCCCCAAAGTGGCTAAGCTTGAAAAACACTGATGTAGGCAGAACAACGATGTTCTCTAAACTGAAATATGTTGGTTTGAGGAGCTTAGAATGCATGCAGTGGGTCTGTTCTTGCCATTTCTGTGACTCACAAAATGGTGCAGGTCACTACAGGTAGTCCTTGACTTAGGACCATAATTGGAACTGGGATGCCCATTGCGAAGACCGTGGGGCTGCTGAAACAGTCATAAGTGCAAGGATCGATCGTAAGTCCCTTTTTTCAGCACTGTTGTAAATCAAACCGTCTCTGAATGAATGGTCCCTAAGTTGAGAACTACCTGTAAATACATTCTACTCTAATTCTTCTCCAGTCCTCATGGAAGCAATTGGGTTTTGTGTGTGGGTACTATTACACTACCATACCAGACCAAATATACCCACAACTACTTCCTCCTTCATGCTAAAACTACTTCCTGCAGATAGAGAGGTTTATATCAAGGAGAAAGACAGACTCCCTGATTAATTCTGTGGTGGTAAGAAAATACGGTGGTTGAAGGTGCATTCCACCATGCGACAGCCTCAGTTTGAATTGTATGGTTTCCATAGTGGCTTGCTACTTTTAGCCCAGTTCTTGTTTTTTTCCAGGTGGTGGAGGATGTGAAGAAACCTGGAGGATCTCCTTCACAGAACCAGGTATTTGCTGATCACCCTGCTTCTCAAATGCATAAGGGGCTGGTCCCCTGACTATCTGAACTGTACCTTATTTACAAGAAGGGCTTGCTTAGGCAGATGCCACTTCCTGTCTCACTGGTTAGAGAGGCTTTGGGGCAGAGATGACAACCCTGTGGGGAGATAAAGAAGTCCCATGAATAAGTCCTTTTCCTGCTTGAATGCAGCAGGTCTGAGACTTGGCTAATGATCTCCTGGCTGTCTCCTGAGATTTCAAGGTGGGATATGGTTGCTATGCTGCTCAGCATGCTTGGCTAGTCCAAGCCTTACCGAGCTGGAAGCCGGGCCTGAGTAAATGGGGCTTCTTCCTCTGCCTCTGACCCACAAGTTTGTAGGTCAGGGAAGTTGTGGCTTGGTTGTCCCTATTCTTCCCATTGCTAGCTGCAATATTTGCTCTCAGGATCCGTGTCTGGCTGCCAAGGAGTTAATATCTTTCCCTGCAACACACAGGTGTATCCGGAACATGGAGGGCTGTGTCTGTGTGTGTGGAGTGGGGGGGGGGGGAGAGAGGAGACCAAGGGAGGCAGTCAGTGCTGGGAACAGGGAAAGGGGGGAGTTGTGTATCTGCTTTACAGCAGTCTCTTTGTGTCCCTTGCACATCATTAGTGAGTCAAAAGCACTGAGGGGAAAATAACCTGGTGGAGCTGGAATTAACCCCGTGGCAGCTGATGGATGGCAGCAGTGGGTGGAAAAAGGATTCAGACTTGCTTCTGCAGGTTTATGGCTGGTTGTAGATGGAGGGGAGGGAGGTTGGGGAGGGAAAGCTGGTTGCTCTTAAGAAGGAGGCTGGGGGGGGCAGACAAGGTTGGAGAAATGAGTTTACCTCATCAATCAGAGGCGTCCAGCCTTTACCCCACCCTCTTCTTCATCTGCCACCAAATTTGGCTTCCTTGCCAGCCCACTGATGCTTGTTGTGTGTAATGAGCTGCTACAGCATGACCCAAGATTAGAGGCGTCACAGTCACAGGGTTGGGGGGGAGGCGGTCATGCTAGTCCTGCCTTCCCTTAACATCTGTCCCTTCAAAACACACACGCGCATACACACACACACCCTTGGCTTCTCCATTTCTGCTGTGTTCAAAGGGCTGTGCAATCCCAAATTGGCCCTGAGGGAGATAGAGGGTGTGCTGAAGGCTTGTTTACAAGGCTGTAGGGCACGACCAGTCTGACAAGTCCTTCCCAGCAAAATGCCCAGCCATGCAGAGGTGTGGATGTGCGCACACATGCATTTCTAGGGGAGATAGCTGAACCCAAGATGTCTCTGTTGGAGAACCCTCTAAGTCCAAGGTTCTGTCTTCTAGAGTGCCAGATGTGCAGAGTGCAATAAAATGGCAGGTTTCGTTGTCCCCTCACAGTAGTTTTGGCAACAACCTGAAGGCAATAATTCCTGCTTGAAAATAGGGTGGAGGTCCTTCAGTGCTTCATGTGTGGACCTCTTTTTTTTAGGACCCAGCTGAAATTCTAATCTGCTGTGGCACTGCAGCTATCTTGGTGGCTGCTAATTGTAGTGTCCCCAGCAGCAGATTACAGTTTTAAAGTGAGGAATAAGCAGCAGGAGCAGATCAGCTCTTAAGCAACAAATCTCCTGTTTTCAGATAGGCAACTTTCTTTTGATTATTAATATAATTAAGATGCTGGTAAGACAGAAAACACAGGAAGTGTTCACAGGAGGGCAGAGAGCCTGCTCTGGGCTGGGTGAAGAATTTGCTGGTGTTGTTATGCCTTCCTGTTGTGAGATTCCTCCTCAGCTTCCCTCGACCCTGAATTCTCCTTTGGCTCCAAGTTTCCTTTGCTCCAGTTTTTGCCCTCTTTCTCACAATCCTGTTCTGCTACTACAGGCTCTGGGGATTGTATGTCTCATTTTGTCAGTGTAAAGGGCTATGATGGGACTGAAGGGGGTACTTCATTCACTTTTTATATGAAAGATGCACATGAGACAATAGGCTTCACAATCTGGAGTCCATTGTTCTCAGTTGTGATCATTCAGTGATCAGATTGAATCACATTATTGCAGTGGTTCCCAACCTTTTCTATACCCCGCACCCCTAGAACGCTTCTGATAAATTCTTGCACCCTTACAATAGTTCAAAATAACGGCAACGAATTATGTATATACACTATAATTTTAAAAACCAAGTTTTCACACCCCCTGGAATATCGTCTTGCACCTCCAGTTGGGAACCCTTGCATTATTGCAACGATCACATTGCAATAAACAAAGACATACATTCGATTTTGCAGCTACTAAGATTGTTGGATGAGCAGGCACAAAAACAGCCAGGGACGTGATTGAAGCCTGGGAAAGAGGCCCCTTGTCAGTCAACAGGAAGTGCTGATTTACCCCCAGCTTTTCAAGTACTTAGGAGGCGAGGGCTTGGCAGCACAAGGAAACAACAGCCAATGACTTAATAGCCAGCCATCAACTTCCCAATCTGCATCTAAAAGGCTACACACAACAGGCACCATATAAATACCACACACAGAACAGCCCAAAGCACACAGAGAAGTTCCCGGAGGATGGGCAAAAGCTCAGAAGACAAAAACTCTCCTCCTGGTGATCAACCCAGACTGAATCCTGCAATATTGTCTTCCTCTGACCTGCAAAGAATGGGATCCTTTTCCAGCGGAATCCTCTTACCAATGAAACGGGTGCATGTCGAGAATTCTAAGAGCAGCCTAGATCAACACCAGATGCCGTAAGGCCCTAAATCAGTCTTATATTGGTGCATTAATCTCAAGGGATCCCACACCCTCCCTATGCTTCCCTCCAATCTCTGTAAGGCATTGGGCTCTTGTCTTGGGTAACCCAGCTAGCTACTAGCTCTCTGTAAGAATGGATGTGCTGTAAGGGTCAACTTCAGCCTCTGTGAAAGGCTCTTTGTGTAGTAAGTACAAGCTTGTCCCTACCTCCCTAGCCAGTCTTACAACCCGGTTCCCTAGGTTATGCCCCTGCTTCAGGACTATTCCCCATTTTGAACACACTTTTGTTTGGAGGTGGGGTGGGGAGCGAATTTATCTGCACCTGCGTTTCTACTACTTTCTTGATGTGAATACTCTGGCAGCTTAGTAATAAGAAGTTGCTTGACTCCCAGGATATTATCCCCACCCTTCTGTGTACTTAGCCATAGCCAGGCTCCAAAACAATAAAGTGGGCTGTTTTGCTAGAAGAGTATTTTCTTTGAAACTTGCCGTTTTACTTACTTGCTTTAAGAGGGCCATTTCTCTAGGACTCATCCGCCCTGTATGGATTTTTGGGGAGTACACAACAAAACTTGGCGTAATGGAACACAATCACGGCGGTAGGACAAAAAAGCAGATGCAAATCTCCATGCACTGAAAATAGAAGTGATTTGGTTGTGCAATATTTCATGCTCAATATTTTCATTCCCTCTTGAGGATGGGTTACTGGGTGATGTCCCATAAACCATTGCCATTTTTTGGTTGAGGCACATGGGGACTGTTGAAAGCAGGAGAGGGAGCTAAGCTGATGTGCAGGAATAAAAAATAGTGGAAGGAGGGAAAAGGAATTTGCTTATATACAAAAGCTTTCTCCAGCTACTGAAAGAGTCTCTAAGGTTCTTATGAACATTTTCATCTAGATTGTCTTTATACTATGCATCTGCTGGGCATAGACCTGATTTACCAGTAAATAGACAAACAAATGTATTTAATACAGTATTGTGCTGTGTGTGGGTTTTCTAATATAACATTCTTACTTTGAAAAGTTTTTTTTCTATGATTTATTGCTTTTCCAGTTAGTTCTCAACTTACAATTGGTCACTTAGTGACCGTTCAAAGTTCTAATGGACTTACCTGGGGGCTACTTATGACCTGGATTCAAAGGTTGGGCCTCTCTGCAGTCACGCGACCCCACTTTGGGTGCTCAGCAACCAGACCACATATACAGCTGTTTGCAATGTCCGGTGGTCACATGACTGCATTTTGCCCAAAACTGGCATTGACCGTTGTAGCAAAACCATTAGTTTGCTTAATGACTGCTGCTGCAAAAAAATTATAAAATCGAGTCAGTCATTTGATGAACCTACTTTATGACCATCACGAATTACGACTGTGATGGGAAGTCTCCATTACGGTTGTAACATGAGGACTACCTGTAAAACTCCCCCTCCCCCCCTTTTTTTTTTTAGGAACAAAGTCTGTACACATACATCTCACCTCATTTTAGTCTTAAAACCACCTTGCAAGATAGGTCAGACGAGAGTTAATAATATTCATTGCCAGAACGTGTGGAAATTGGAGTCTCCTGCAGTCTAATCTGATATTCCAATCGTGACACCACAGTGCTTTTCAAATCTTTTTCAGAGCAGTTCTAGTTAGAAGCATGAGTTGGGTTCAACGGCTAGAGCGTGGTGGCTGGCGGATTCTGGGAACTGACGTCCATGCATTTTAAAGTTACTAAAGTAGTTGAGAAACACTGGGCTACAGAATTTGGAATTCCCTATGTTGTGGGAAGTTATTATCTTAGGATGGTGAATGGATCAGGCCAATACGTTAAGGCAGGGGGTCTTCAAACGTGGCAACTTTAAGACTTGTGGACTTCAACTCCCAGAATTCCTCAGCCAGGGCTGGGCTGGGCTTTGGATCTGATCTGGAAAAAGTGTTTCCAAATGCATATGAAGCCCCTGTGTCTAATTAAAGCATTTTCCAGGATCTCAAGTACATTTGTTTGGGGATGGCATGTTATATGAATATAGGTAGTCCTCAATTTACGACTAAAAGTGAGCCCAACATTTCTGTTGCTAAGTTAAACATTTGTTAAGTGACATTAATGAGACATTTGCCTCATTTTATGACCTTTCTTGCAACAGCTGTTAAGTGAATCACTGCAGTTGTTAAGTTAATAAAATGGTTGTTAAGTGGATTTGGCTTCCCTATTGCTTTGCAAAAGAGGATCACGTGACCCCGGGACGCTGCAACCGTCGTAAGTATGAGCCAGTTGCCAAGTGTCTGAATTTTGATCACGTGACCAATGGGACGCTGCAACGGTTGTAAGTGTGAAAAACAGTCATAAGTCCCCTTTTTCAGTGCCATTGTGACTTTGAATGGTCACTAAATGAACTGTTGTAAGTCGAGGACTACCTGTACATTTAGTTTCAGTTTCTATTGCTGCACCTATTCTATGAATTGGCCTCCCCCCCTCCCCCAGGAGTTAGTCTGACCTCCTGACTCTGTCAGGAAGGCAGCTAAAAACAAACGGCTTCCAGAGAATTGAATACTCTCCAACTTTCGTTTTATATAATGTATTTCTCAAATTATTTTTCTTCCTATTTTTTTTTCTATGCTACCGCAGATAGTTTGATTACTTGGTGTTGGATTTGATTTGTATGTACTGAATCCTTTCTGACTCCCAGACGCTTACAACAGCGAGGGTTCAGCAGCATACATATCTAATCCATCAATCTATAACCTGGGCTGACAATTCATGGATTGTGTGAACCCTCAGATACTATGCTATTCTTCCCTTCAGGCACTGCTTCCTGCCTGGAAAACTGTTCTTTTGAACCTCTGCTCAACTTTTGAGTGGGGGCTGCAGACAAATTTTTTTTGAAATGTTTTATGAAAGAGGAACAGCTTGCAGAATTCATCCCTTAATGCTCCAAGCCAGGGGTCTTCAAACTTGGCCCTTTTATGACTCGTGGACTTCAACTCCCAGAATTCCTCAGCCAGCCACACTGAGGGGAAGGAGAGGTTTCCAAGCTGAGCCATGCTGGCTGAGGCATTCTGGGAGTTTATTTATTTATTTATTTATTTTATTTT